>NW_009216713.1:22903-30099 GCF_000690835.1 Fulmarus glacialis | reverse complement strand
GAGGAGCTGTGCCCCGGGAGAGAGCGGCCCCGCAGCTCCCCGGGGATTGCTCATTCCTCGCTCAAACCCACCGTGGGTGACCCAGCCCCACCAGCTCGCATGCCTCGGGAACCGTCCGACGGCTGGGAGCGCAGCAGGCGTTTTATTGCAGGCGCATTGTAAAACGCTGCGCTGCAACGCAGAGCTTGTGAAACCCGTCTGTGCGCGGCCGCCTCCTTGTGCTAGGAAGGAAGACTGAATGGCGCTAGCATCCGTGCCGTTCCTGGCACCCAGAGAAGCCCAATACCGAGTTTTGTCAAAAGTAAACTTGGGTTAGGAAAGAAACAGCTCAAGTTCTAAAATAAAAGTAATAACAATAATCATGAAAATATTTCAAGTTACTTAAAGGAGATTTTTTTAAAAATCAAAGCTCCTTTCCTGTGATATGGACTGGAAATAGAAATTCTTCATCAAGTGCCCTTGCAAACACAAATGCCACCCATCGCTCACAATAAGAGAACCAAAAACGCTGTGGCACGTTAAAAAGAAATTACACCTGCAGCACTAACCCCTGGTGTCCCAGGTAGCTAAATCAGGCAACCGTGCATTTGGATAATCATTCCTAAAAGGCACATGTGTGTAAGAGGAGGCGACGGGGAGATCGATTTGCAGTGGCCTGTGGCAGACAGCCGTGTGAGCGAGAACTGGGGAGCAGGACCAGCTCCGCTTCACCTCCCAAGCCGAGCGCAGACACACAGAAACAATACATTTACAAATTGCATAACCGTAATTTATCCTGTTGTGTTTATTAAAGCTCTGGATATGCCTGTGCTCTTCTGGGCTGCTCTTGGATGAGGGGAGCTCTGCGAGGGCCAGAGGAGTCTGGAGCCGCGGGAGGACGAGCTCGCTGGGCTCGCTCAGCCGCCACGTGGTCACTGCATGTTCTCAGCATGCAGGAACAGGGACGGCAGCATGGGCAAAACAACACCATACGCAGCCCAAGCTTTTGCAGGCTGCAGAGACTCACAGCATCGCAACTTCTACAGCACCGCCGCTCGAGCGAGGAGCGGGCAGAGCCAAGTACTGAGGAATGCAGATGGAGGCCAGCGGATCCAAAAGGAGGACAGATCACCGGGGAAATACAAAACTTCCCAGCGAAGACAAGGAGAAACTTTCTGAACGCAGCTGACAAAACCTTCAGATGCAACAATGAGAATTAAAGGGGTTTTCAGCAAGCAGCCGCGTTGCTCTCGGGTTCCTTGCTCGGCTGGGACGAAACATGCGCCTGCACTGTTTCTGGGCGGTTTGACTTGCTCCAACAAGACTCTCTTTTTCTCCCGGGTGAATCTGGCCACAGCTGGATGCTTGGGTTCACTCCCAGGGAAAAAAAAAAAGCACTCATATCACACTGAACAGATGCAGAGGCCAAATGTGAAGCTCAGTATCGGTAAGCCTAATCAGTGTGAATACCATGCGTGCTGTGACTTGCAAGGAAAACACATACGGTGCTGCAACGCTCCTCTGATTCAGGCTTTCCAGACCAAGTCGCCTCGGTTTCCAAAGCCATCCTCTCCGGCTTTGGGCAGGCTGAGCTTGATGGGAGATCTCAGGGGGACGTGCTGACAGGGGGATCCCAAACCTGCTCGCCAACCCTCAGCCCATGGCTGCGGCTGGGGTGAGCAGCACAGGGCTGGCACGTTCCCCATGCCCTGGCACGGCGTCGGCAGTGCCGTGGGTTTCTACTGATGCCCTGGTGAAAGCTACAGGCACGGCCACGAGTTGACATTAAAATGTCACTGCGGTTTCAACCTACAGAAATACAGCCAGCCAAAGGGGACTTCACCCTCAAACATCCCCCAGGGACGGAGCTGGAATGGGGGCTGCCAAGGCTGCAAACGCTGTTCCTGTGCCGCTGCCACCCTGCAATGGTGATGCCCTGTTTGAGACTGGCACCCTTCCCACAGCCCACGGGACAGCACACCAGGCACCGCAGAGGATCTGCACCCTTCCCTACAGGGACCAAACCCCAATGCCACGCCAGCCAACTTCACGTTCACAGCACGCAACCAAGAGGCAACACCAGGTGAATGCAATTCCCACACCTCATACCCTGAACCATCAGCCTTGCGCTTCTTCCCTTAATTTTGGCTGTATGTGTGCAAGCACAACATTCAGTTATAACTTCAGTCTGCTACACTTAATTACGTCTTTCCTCTTTACAATAATAGCTATTGTACTCATTAGCGGCTCGTGCTGCAGCGGGACTTTGGCCGGCTCCGGGCTGTGCCTGCAGCCCTGCAAGAGCCATCCCATGCACGAGCGCTGCCAGCCCCGGTGCCCCCAGCAAAGTCCCCGCTGCGCAGGCGGGTTTTCCACTGAAAACAGAAAACGCCGATGCTTTCACACTGCAATAAGAAAACCTACGTAGACAGTGGGGCAATAAAAACCTGAAAGAGCAAGTATATGTTAACAAGAAATCCTCTGAAAGATCTGCCGCGATGGAAAGCAACGTGCTGAAGCCTACCTGACAGGTGGAAAACAGCCAAAGTAAACGGGCTTCCAGAAAGCCTCCCAGCAAGAACCAGCACCGGTTTTAGCAAGTGGAGCTCGCACTGCCCTCCAGCCCGACGGGAGCTGTCCCTCCGGGAGGCATGGGAAATAGTTCACAGCCGAGAGCCAGGCCGCAGGGTAATGAGCAGAAGTTACCCTCGTGTACACCTGTATATTCATGCAAGTGCATCAGCCACAGGGAAGAGTAACAAAGCAGGTTTTTTGACTTTTTTTCTTCCGTCTTAGAGGTATTTTGGAGCACATTCGCTTCACAAATGCAAGCTTAGTGCCCTTCCCTCCAAAACACTGAATTCCTAAAAAATTTGCTTAAATGGAAAGAAAGGGAATACAGAAATAACCAGCTTTGTAGAATAAATTAAAGTCATGGTTAACAACAGCAGGTAAAATGCTTGTCCCATCTTTGCCAGTGGAACAAGGTTTTGCCCAACAATTGGAAAAGTAATCCCCCCCCCCATTTTGTGTACCCTGTCACACACACATGGGCAAACCTCCTCACCCCACGATGCCCTTTCTGCTTTCGTGGCAGTAGCTACCCGTCAAATTGCCACAAACTTCCATGGAACTACATTAGAAGAGTACAGTAACTATTTAATTTAATAAAATAAACAGCCCACTAATCCCCAAACTTATATGCTTTTAAGTTTGAACATAGTTACAAAAAGTTTAGACCTTGACTAGATGTGCGGTTTAGTCACTTGAAGATGGACAGGAGACAGGTCCAACTTGGCTGGGGATCACTCCCAGCTCCCACGGAAAACTGCAGCTCAAAGACATCTTGGCAGTGGTGACTTTTATTCTCCTTTCTTCCGTTGAAAAAAGATTTGACTAAAATCTGTATAATTGAATTTGGTTTAGTACTGGGTCTGTTCAGCATAAAGAGCAATCTAGAGAAGCTCTCATTAAAATGTCTAAGTCCCGCTCTGCCTGAGGGGACGGAGGAGACACCACCAGCGAAAGACGGCAGCTATTTATTGGAAATCTTTTGCTCACTCTAGATTCAATCTGTTTCTGTACATAGTTTCAGTTTCACTGTGATAAACAATTAAGAAGAATCCAGATAATTATGTGCTATCAACAACCTCTATCCAACAACGTAAAGTTCAAACGCAAGCCCTCAAGAATTCACACTTGGGTAATACAAAATGCCTGGTGCTTCTCCCGGAGATCCCGGCTGTCCGGTGGGAGCTCAGCAGAGATGTTCAACCACAGAAACTCCACAGCAAACCCAGCGCACTCCGCATTACATGCTATTAAATGATTGGTCTTGCCAGCACTGGTGATGTAAGCTTTAACCTAATTTAAGACACCTGTTATCATACCTAGAGAGATGACTCTTATGTGTGATGAAGATACAAGAGTTGTGAAGAATCTGGTAAGAGAGATGTTGCAGTTTCTGAAGTGCATTTCTCTCCAGCTAAAAACTGGGGAGCCTTCAGAAAATATACGGACCTTTTGGAGAAGCATGGAAGAAAAAGCTACCAGAAAATGCAAACAGCTAATCTATTGACAATCCAGGCTAAGGAGGTTAAAAGTTCATTTGCAGAAGTAGAACAAAACCTTTTGCTAATTTACACATTACTGGAAGCCAAGCCCCAAAATCACAGCAAACACCTACAGGTTTTTTTGTGGGGTGTTTTTTTTTTTAAATTTTGCAGAATCTCATATTAAAAACAAAACCAGAAGAGTAAGAGGAAGCCAGAGCTGGCGAGAGGGAAGGCATGCACCCAGCCTTGTGCTTTGCACAGTGTGCCTGGCGTTCCCAGGGCCGCATACTGCACACCCCCCATCAACACCGTGCCCCCACCAGTACCTGTAAGCCCATAGCGGTCTCCACTCTGTGGAGAGCATCACCAGCTGCTTGAACAAAGCACGCGAGGAGAGACGAGGAAAGGGCAGGGGGAAACCGAAGGTGTTGCTGCTGCCCCACGAGGCTTTCGCACCTCCGTCTCCGAAGCGCGAATGGTTCATAAGGACCCGCTGCATCACACCAGAGCTGCTCCTCAAGCACAGGCTGCCTCCTGCAGAAGGGCTTCAGCGGTGGGAAAGGATCCCCCTTACCACAAGTCTTGAGCAGAGAAAATACCAGGAAAACAAGGGAATGCATTCACAGCGTCATCGTTACCCCAGCTGCTAATTGCAAAAGCAGCTTGGGACCGTGCTCACTGTGCTGCTGCTGTGTATCTGGTGTAATGTACTCCAAACTCGAGTAGGAGGATGGAGCCAATCTACTGGCACATTATCAATAATCCAGTGGATTATTTTGTGGTAGCAGAAGAAAAATGGACGCAGGCCATTTGCAAACAGATCAAGACCATCTAAGAGACCGCCTGCGATGGCTGGGGAGGTCTGAGCACCCACTGACCATGTCCAAGTGCTGCCTCTGCCTTTTCAGGATCTGAACACGCACAGGACTTCTGCAGGGAGGCAGGAAAAGGCACAGAGGGCAGGCTCCTTCCTCCCTGGTTGAAAAAACTAACCCCCTAACAAACTACGTTAAAGGTAAAATTATCTTCAGGAGCCTAATGCAAAAGCTAAGAAAACAAGGGAGACGTTACGGCGAACACATGCAGATTTCATTAATGCTGGGAAGGTGTGTGAGCGCGGGGGAGCCCGAGAGGCAGCGTGTGAGCGCTGGAGGCTCGGCCAGGGGCTGGCAGACCTCCGCGGCCTTTGTCTTTCCACAGAGCTACAGGTGGTTCCAGTTAAATGCTCTAATTAAATTAGCCAGGCAAGATGGGCGCACTAAGATTTCAAACTAATCTGCAGAGCAATCTTTCATCCGTCGCCTGTCTCCAATGTTAAAAATACCCCAGAATTTGCAGAGAGCCCGATCCGATGGAGGAAGGAGACTTGGAGGATGTCACGCTGCCCTCTCGGGAGCGAGGACGGGTCCCCAACACGGCACGCTGCCGAAGACGTTACCTTCCCCTTCACCCGCTCTCCCAGGCTGCTCCTTCCAAACCCCCTTCTCCTGCCGTCTGCAGGGAGCCCGCTGCGTTGCTGCTGGCTTGGTTGGCTTTTCCCACGCAGGAACAGAAAAATAAACAGACAACTGGCTATGTTTGCTAATCATGTCAAAGCATTAAAACAAAAGGGATTTTTATTGATCTGAGTGGGCTTGGCTCCAATCGGGAAGAGGATGATTTAAAATAGTTGCTTAGAACTGTATTTTCAAAAAGGATGTTCTTGTTTTGTTTTGTTTTAACATGATCAGCCTAAACTTTCCTTCTTCCTTACTCTGTACGCTGGTTCACACCTTTTGCCCTGCCCGCCTAGGGTACACATAGGCAACGCACGCACACCGCAGGACCAACACGGCTATACACCTCCACGCACACAGCAGGAGATGGACCTGGAGGCACCGGTGCTCACTGACCGCCGCGGTGGGGATGAAGCTCTGGGGAGCTGCAGCTGGGCTGGGCTCACGCCCCATGGCACCCCCTCTCTGCCTCTCCCTTAAACCGCCCATACCGGCCGTTCGCAAGACAGTGTACTGGGTTAGATGGGACCGAGGATGCCTCGCAGGGGCCCAGCAGCACCAGCACCAGCACCAGCACGGGACTGGCTCTGGCATGGGACTGGCTCTAGCACGGGACAGAGGCACAGCGCTCACCAGGCTGCAGCCCCTGGCAGCACCCATCCTGGCTCCTCAGGTGCCAGGACCTGATGCTCCAAACCAAGACACAAAGCAGAGAAACAAAACGGGAGGCGAAAAAGGAAAAAATGGAAAGAGGGGAAAAAAAAGCATGGCATGAGCCTGACCCAGGACAGAGGAACCCCAGGCAGGATTCTCCCAGCTCCTGCAAGGCAGAGTGTGCCTACGGGGAGTCACCTTTCCTGTGACGTGCCTTTTGCTACCCATGGGAGCACCCAGATCCTTTGGGTCACTCAAACGCCCAGGGCTTCACCCGGAACACAGTGGTGCCGCAACCCAAAGAGATCAGAAACAGGCGCCAGGCAAAAAAATGGCATTTCTGAAGCATGGAGAGCGGGCAGCTGTGCAGGAGGATCGCTGCCTGGCCTGACCGTGCGAGGTCAGAGAGCTCGCTCGCTATTTTCTTTTGGCAGCCAAATCAGGCGAGGAGCATATGAGAGAAGTGCATCTCAGAGGCCTCAGCGGCTAGTGGAAATTTCCAGAATGTCCTGGACAAGAATGACTTACTGGAAGTAATACATAAATCAAGCAAATGAATAGTTACCAGACAGCAGCATAAACAGCTGCCACGGGGATGAAATCAGACCTGCTGTGCCAAGAGGCGTCAGCCTCCTCGCCGGCTGCACCTTCGGGGGGAAACGGGGAAAACAACCCAAGGAAAAGCACATTTCTGGGGAAGCGGCTGCCCCGAGTCCTGCACAGGTGCCTCGGTGGGTTCCTGAAGCCACCGGGCATGGAGCACACCACGGCGAGCACCGCGCCGCTGCCGGGGACCCCGGCTCCCACGGGGCAATGCGCGGGCAGCACAGCCCGGGGAGCACTGTGCGGGGCTGCCAAGGACGGGACTGCTCCACGCGAAGGAAAACAAGCGCCAGGTTGTATTTTTAGGCAGAAGACCTGGAGGATTTTTTTCTTCTTCTCCTTTGCCAACAATCCCTCGTTCGGCAGAGAGCCCTCCAAAACGCACTTCGCTCCGCGTCCAGCTCCTGCC
>NW_009216713.1:16690-22885 GCF_000690835.1 Fulmarus glacialis | reverse complement strand
GTTTTGCTGGATCTCTGCGCCGTAGCCGATAGCAGCCGCCCTGCAGAGCCCATGGAAACCATCCGCACTGATAAGTGGAAAACAATTTGTGCTAGAGATAGCAATCACTATCATGTTGGTTAAAACACGTAAACTAGAAAACACCACCGCAGCAAAACCAAAGGGAACTAGTCACTGCTGGTCAGGCCGCAGCTGTGATTAAAGATAATTAATTCTGCTAAATACACGTACACACATTTCTTCTGCAGCCTCCTTAATTGTTTTGACCTCTTGCCAGGAGAGGAGCGGACGCTCAGGCAGGGGCAGCCCTGCTCCTCGGGCCGGGGGGAGGCGCGGAGCAGCAGCAGCGGTGCACGGAGTGATGCGGAGCCGCGGGAGGGCCTCGGGAGCCCCGCTGAAGGGTGCGCGAGCACGGCACCATCTGTACTGGAGAACCTGGATCTCTCTGCCTCAAGAACAAAGCAAGGCTCAGATGGCAAATTATGTCCATGCAAAAAAAAAAATTCCTAAATGCTTGAAACATAATCAGAGTGAAATCCTCCTGCTCTGCACCTCCAAAGCATTTACTCCTTGGTGAGAAAGTACATTAAAAAAGAAGAAAAAGACAGGGATGATATCGTAGCTCCACTAACAAAAATGGCAATTTTCTGCAACCAGCTCCACTCCCAGCAGCACCATCGGCGCAGCCACCCGCAAGCTCGGCAGCACCGCGCGCCTCCGCTTCGCTTTGAACAGCTTTAACTTACTTGGCAGAAAAAAAAAAATTGGTTTAATCAGAGGTGGCACATTCTATTGATAAAAAAGCATTTGAAACTACAGTGTAGCCATTCTGGGAGATAGGTGCTGGGCCAAAAGGAGATATCTGCAGCAAAACGACTCAGAAGCACGCGAGCAGGAGCGTGTTGCTAGGTGACGTGCTGTAGGACAGCCTGCTGCACCCAAGGAAGTATTGTTTTCCTCCTTTCCCAACTAGAAACAATGGGGAAAAAATTCCCAGAATAAAGAGAGAGAAAACCCTGAAGACAGCGTGAGGAGTCCCGTGCCATGCGGAGCTCGAGCCCGCTGCCCCAATGGGCGCAGGGAAGGCTGGGCACAAACTGCTAAAAAATGATGCTGGAAAAGGCACTCGGGAGAGCGGGGAGCGCGCGGTGGCGAGGGGCGGTGTCACTGCCACGCGCACTCGGGTACCACGCACGCTCGCACAGCGAGCTCGCCACGTCTCCTGGCATCAGTTCTTCATGTAGCTTTTTTAAAAGTGTATTTCTTATTTTTAAAGCGGGGGATGAGGAGCACTCTCACCAGCCATCCCCTGCAAACATTAAAGCTGCAAGAAGTAACAGGCTGACTAAGCAATAGAGACTCTGGTAACTAAAACAGCCACAAGAAACAGGAGAAGATACGTGCTGATTTGCCTTTCTTTGAAAGACACGGGCTATTCTGGCCTGAGACAAGAAAAAACAGGCAATTTTTAAGATGACCAGAGTCTCCCTAACTTCAGTTGCTGCATCCTCAGACATGCCCGCTGGCAGGGCGAGCGGCGGCAGGCACGGGGCTTACTGGGACGGTCTGGACTGTGGGTGTTCGGGCTTTTCTGCAGAGATCCTCTTGGAAAAACATCAGAACAAAGAGATCTCCTCTCTTTCAGGAACAGTAAATCACAGCTGGGTTTATCACAGGAATCCTGACAGCATGAACATGTCCCAGGAAGGAAAATTAAAGGTTTCACCTACTCATGGGTCAAAAGAATAACATCATAATAGCAAGTTTCACTGGAACCAGGGTCTGTAAAGCAGAGGAGGAAATTTGCAGCATTACGTTCCTGACGAAGGAGCACGGACAGGGATTGCTCACGCTCTGTATTTCACAGTGGATAATTGCCTGGACACCTGAACATGAGACAGGAGGCAGCGCAAATAGGCTCAGAGATACAGCAAGAGGCAGAAATCAACTTCATTTTCTATTTATACGCTCCCCTTCCTCCACCCTGCCTGTGCCCGTCCCCAGTATCTGTCCTCCCCCCGCCTCCAGCTCTCCTTTCCCCTCCCGCGCAGGGGGACGCATCCCGGGAGCAGCAGCGCTTTCCCCGGGAGCCGGAGCGCCGGCATCCCCCTCGGGCATGGGGCCCTCTGGGGCGCGAGCCCCTCTCGCCGCACACCGAATTGCAGGGGGCATCCAGCCGCCACGGGAAAGCCACCACATTTCTCTGCTGTGCAGAAGGAAGGGCACTGCTCAACCACCTCAAAGGCGCTTATCCCGGCTGATAGTTAATTTGTACTCATAACTGCCTTTTTTTAATGTATCAGCTATATTAGGACAGTTTTATTACTGTTATTAACGGCAGCCCCATGCCACATGAGGAGCCCCGTGTCCCTTTTCAGTAAGCAACAGCTAACACACAAACCAAAAAAACAGGAGATGTAAGACAACGTGGGGCAGACTCTCTCTATTTGACCGATACAGATTGAGTTCTGCTTTTAGTGTGAGATCTCCACAGTAATACTGTGAGAAATATTTTTTTAGCTCATCTGATAAAAATGCAGATCTTGATTATTCATACATTACTTAAAATAAAAAAAATAAAAAAAAAAAACAGAAACAGATGAGGCAATCCCCTCCGAGAAGTGCAGCCCAGCTTGGCAGGGCCAGAAAGGGGCCCTTTGGTTCTGCCCGCGTTAGCTGTGGATGCCCGGCTCTCGGCTGCCCTCGCCAGAGTCGGGGCAGCACCCAAACCCCGCCGGTCCCCACTCCACCCCAGAGCATCCCCCTTCCCCGCGCAGGTCACCCAGGGCAGCCAGACCCCCGTCCCTTCTGCCACACTCTCCCTCCAAACATCTGCAGATGTGAAGCTTTATCTCCACCACAACATCTTTAATCTGGCTTTATGGTACCGCTGCCTCAACCATTTACAAGAGCCGCAGCAATGAGCCCCAGGACCAGGCTGACCTCCTGCTGCTCCTGGAGCAAGGTCCCCCTTGCCGGGCGGCCCCGCAGCACGCAGCCGGAGAGCCGCCGTGCAGGGGCTGCAGGACTGACACAGGAGGGGTGCTGGAGGGCCTTGCCCGGGGGCTGGCTGTCCCTCTGGCCCCCGCAGCCCGGGATCCCCCCAGGAACAGCAACTGGCTCCAGGGCCAGGACAGCTTCTGCAGGGCGGCGAGCTCAGCAGAGCAGGCCCTCGCTCCTCTGCTTCCTGCCTTTCTCTGGGATAATTTTTTTCCCATTAAATAATCACTATGAGCTGTTTCTCTTCCTAATATAGCACACACCACTACGCTCATTGTTTGTTTGTGTTTTGTTTTAGTTCCTTCCCTACTAAAGCAGCATGAAACCCATTGTATTACCTGCCTCCCCTCTCCACGTCTCTCACTCAAACACCACCAGGTTTTCCTTTAAATGAAAAGCACTTAAGCGGTTTTGAGATTCCTTGCACATAGTTGGCTGATGGGAGTACCTGGAACTGCCTGGCCCTTGGCTTGAGCCTGTAAATGCAGAAGGTTTTGAAACCGAGATCTAAACCAGCTCTTTGGTTTTTAACAGCCTTGCCGGGGAGTCCATGGAACAGATACAAACCCGTGTCATAAGAAAGCATCTGGAGTAATTTTTAAGCCTATTTCGAGTATCATTTTTTATTTTTTCTCTTAAACAGATAACTTCAGGTTCTCCCAGACCTTCTTCTAAACAGTTATGCCGATTAACTCATTCCTCAGGTTTCCTAATCCCTCCTGCTCAAGCAGCGCTGGTGCGAACAACAAGGGCAGGTACGACCCCACAGCCTTGAGGCTGGCACAAACACCTGATGATGCTTTCACTTTTTAAACACTAATCAAAGGTTTCCATGGTAACCTGCAGGAGCAGGAAGACGACGGGAAATTATAGGTCAGCTCTATCACTGAAAGCAAAAAAATTATTCAATTCCTTTGCCCTTGAAAAGTTTCAAGGTGACCTAGAAGTATTGATTAATCAGGTTGCATAAAGGCAGAAAATATGCCCCAGAGTAGTCTTCTATTGTAGCAAAGAAATAGCTTTTAGTCCTTTAGTACTAGGCTTGATCTGAAACCCAGTGAGGAGCTTAACCTCCTCTCTGCCTTCTGGATAGCCAAACCCCATTACCATGCCATTAAAAGAGACGCTATATTCCCAGCAGCGTATGGGTTCCTCCTGCTGCCACGGGGCCGGGGCACGGCTGCACAGGCAGGGGACAGCAGGGCCATGGGTCAGCGGGAAAGCCCCCCTCCCTCCCTCCCTCCTGCACCACTCCGTCTGACAGTCCTCGTTTCACTCACACGCGGGTTTCCAGTTACTCGCCAACCAGATATGACTCAACACCGCACACGCACACAAGGAAACTTTTCTACCACTATTAACTTTCAAAGGAAGTGGAAAAAGGAGAGAAAAACATATCAGTCATAAACGTACTTTGCCAAATGGTTCATGAGCAAGTGCAGCATCTGCCTGTTTTTCTCTGGGAGCCGATGAACGAGGCTGTGGATCTCTGACACTCTCGATTCCTGATTCTCCAGTTCTGCATTGGAAATAAAAAATTATTTATCTCCACATCAGGGGAGTTATTATGGAAAAAGGCATGCAGGCCCAAACATTAACACCGACAGACATCCCAGGGACCCAAGGCTCTCGCTCCCTACTCCACCCTACACCCAGGCATACTGCAGATACTCTCCACGGCACTTTCCCTTTTACCAACTCCAACCAGTTGTTTCCAAAAGGAAGACACTAATGGGCACTGGGAACATCAGCACATTCCCGTTCAATGTGTTCCCAAGCACCATCAGGATGTGCTCAGCTCAGCGCCCGGTGAGGTTGTAGCATCTGGTCCTCAACAGGCTGGTTGGGTCCACAAGTGCCGGCAGACGTGCCCCGACAACCTAAGCAGAAGCCGTTCAAAGAAGCCACCACCGATGTGGCCACGGACCATGAGAGCCCTCCTGACCCCTGGTCCCACCCGCGTGCGCACAGGCTGCACAGCTGCCAGCGGAGAGTTACCTGCTCTCATACAAAGCACCTTCTCTCAGGGCAGCCAAAGGAAAGCAGCACAGACACCTGAACCGCAACTGATCTCATCAAAACACCGTAGGTGGTGTTTGCACAACGGCCTGCCTCATTTTGGCAGATGATGGTCAAAATAAGACAGAACTGCAGCAGCAGCTACTGCCACCAGCCCGCTCTCCGCTCCCCCTGCACCATCTGTGTTTCCTTTTCATCCAGTAAGTCCCAAACAACAACATGCCCCTTGTCTCTCCATTCTTATTCTACTTTCCGTGACTCAAGAACAAGGAGGTCGGTGGGAAAGCAGCAGGGCAGAGGTTATACTCAGTTACTTGCAAATTATGCTCCTTTTTCAGACCGGTGCCATAAACACCAATAAACTCACTCGCTGCTTTGATGAAGCTCCTTTGAAACTGGTACATCATGAGCGGCCCCGGAAGCATTCTGGAAGATAAAAAGGTAACAGGCACAGAACACATCTGAGTAACACAATCCACAGAAATAAAGCTTTGCCCTTACCATAAGTTCAGCTCCATTTTTAAAAGCACAGAATTAAGCAATAGCAACTCTAATTAATTCCCCCCATCAGAAAGAATAAGATCTATTGAAGTACCTTTGATTTATTCTTCCTCCCTTTTCTGTGCCACACTAAATTCATTTTTAATTTTAGCATTCCTTCGGTAACACAGAGTTTCGGTACCTTAGTGAGCCCATGATTTCCAAGTAAGTTTAAAAATAAATTAAAAAGAGAAACAAGCCTAGTCATAAAACTTTAACAGTCACTGTTCCCATTAAATTCCCCACTCTCCCCTGCCACTTCCACATCCCTTCAATGGGACACCTTGGGAGCTGCCGATGTTCTTCATTGCTTTGCAAACAGTTCAAACTCTGGAGCAAAGGTTGCCAATCATGCAAAATTATGTAGTGTTTTGTGATTTTCTAGGCTGAGATCCACCAAGCTAATTATACTCATCACCCTAATTGGATTTAGCCTCTCTCTTGCACTCTCCCTCTCTCAAATAAAACCCAACGCACAGAACAGCAACAGCAAGCAAGAAGCGGCAGTTGCGACAGGTAGAAGCATGTTGTGGATAATGAGATGCTGACTGCTGCCAACAAACTAACCCTTTGGGAAGATAACCCACGATGATAATGGTATCAACTTGCATACAGAAATTATTACTACAATAAAGC
>NW_009216713.1:15448-16659 GCF_000690835.1 Fulmarus glacialis | reverse complement strand
CAGCCCTCCAGCCACAGCCCTTAGAGGAGCACTGCGCTCCCCTTGTGCCACACGCTTATTTGGAGGAAGCCCATCGTGAAAAACTTAGGGAAAAGCTTAAATCAAGGCAGGGTACCCAAGAATGAGCTTTTTAAATCATGTTTGTATGATACATGCATCTTGCAGAGAGCTGATTGTATTCCCCAAGTCCTACTCAAGCATGCTGGAGGGTCAAGGGAAAGGCCAGAATAAATTCTCTAAGAGCAGTTTCTTCTTTGTTTCTATTAAAGTGCTATTGTTAAGGATCTGCAATAACAGGCAGTAATGCCCCAGACCATCACCGAATCCATCCTGAAGCCCCTGACAGATGAGGCTTTTCTCCCTTACCTCAGGTAGGTTTTCAGTGCACTTGTAATGGTCTTTATCTCCCACTCTGCACAGATCTCTGTTTCTGTTTCAGTGGCTGTTTTGGGATCTAAGGAAAAAGAAAAAAAAGAAAAAAGTGAACCAAAGTGAAGATAATACCAGCTCATACCAGCTCACCAGCTCAGCTCTGTGGGAAAAATTTGCTATTCCCCAGCCCAGTGACCACAAGCCGATCTCCAACAGACACCTCTGCAGGGAAGCAGAGTTCGTTACACGAGATGGGCCACACTCACTTGCATGGGACCAGAAAAAGAAAATAAAAACATTAATCATGAGCAATGAGATCGGCAGTTTGACTCAAAGCATGACATTACACAGGGCACAGGAGACGGTGGTGTTCAGCGACAGTGGTGAGAGAGCAGGGCACAAACACGACACGGACCCAGACAAACAGAGACACCCCCCCAGGGCTCAGCAGAAAAGCCCAGCCCCGAGTAGGCTGCAAGGCGATGCCACAGCCTAAACGAACGTGAGCAACAGCAGCAATGGTGGCACGGCCCCTGTGGCGGTCGGTGGGTGTCGGGCAGGCAGCAGGACAGTCAGGGTGGCAGAGGCAGGAGCCCTGCCCGGGTGTGCGGGGGGACAGAAGGCAGCTTGTTCTCCCGCCCAAGGCGGGGAAGAGTCCCCAGAGCCGGCCTGACCCGCTGCGGAGGGTGTGGGAAGGCAGATCCGTGCTCCCTCAGCTCCACAGCTGCGTTTCATTTGGACGGGAGGGAGGAAGCAGGGCTGCTGCACGCGGCGCTCTGCGGCCAGGCTCCGGCACAGCCGGCGATCGCACGCTATCTGCCCGGCCGCCCGCCCCCGGG
>NW_009216713.1:4892-15181 GCF_000690835.1 Fulmarus glacialis | reverse complement strand
CAGCTGGGTGGGTCACTGGCGTGGCAGAACTGCGCTGTGGTTTGTTTTGTCACCTCTGGCCTCTTGATGTTGTCCTATTCTGTTTCTCCATCCTCCCCACCGCAGGGTGTTTCTTGCTGTCTTTAATTTTTAAACGCCTGGTTCACCCTCCCCCAGGCCCACGGCAGACGCAGGGCTCCGCAGCCCCTGAGCCGCTGCGAGCAGCAAAGCCTGGAGGAGCATCAGGTAGGACGGCAAACCTCTCGGCATGGGGAGAACCCAGCCCGGCCCCCCGCAACAAACGAAACAGGCCCTCAGCGCACAATGTTGGCGAGCGATGGCAGAGATCGAGCTGCCATCCACATCCACCCACCGCAGCCCCTCGCCGCGGCTCATGCCCACCCTGTCACCAAGCACCGCACGTAACATTGCGGAGAGCCGGCCGCCAGCACAGCCATGAGCACGGTTCGCGTAGCACTCGTGAGGAAGGTCTCCAACCTACAGCTGACGTGCGCATACCTCTGCACTGCCATCCTCCAAGGACACTTCTCCGGTCCTTGTTCCCACCATCGAGCAGAGGCGAGATCTGAGCCGCTGCCCTGCTCACCCTGCCCCTGCACGATTTACACTCCTGACCCTCCACGGCTGCCTTAAATGAAAGACGGACTGACTTTTAAAAACGCCTTTTTATGAAAGCAGGAATGGATCTTCAAAACGCTCTCTGGTGATACCTAGTTTCTCCTCATAGCTTTGGCTTTGACGAGTGACAGCAAAGGATACCCGAGAGAGGTACAAGCTGTACTACATGATGCTGATGCTGGCTACGCTCACCGGGTCCTGGCACGTCCCTGGGGACAGCCCTGGGCACCAAGACCCTCGTCCCGCTGATGCCAAGCAGACGCTTGCTCCATCCATCCCCCTGCTGAGCTCTCCAGCGTGGTTGAACCCCCAATTACTGTCTGACAGTGCTGCTGGGATCGCTCCCACCCTGCAGCCTTGGAATCGTTTTCTGAACCGCGTACCCTCCCCAGCAGGACGAAGAGATCCTCTCCAGCCCCGCAGAACACCGCACGCCCGGGAAGCTCTCCGAACATGGCTCCCGTCAGCCGAGCTCCCAGCTGAGCCCATGGGGCCGGGGCAGAGGCCGGCCCCCATAGCAGCCCGCACGGGAGGGCTGCAGGACAGGCTGCACCAGGCTCTTCAGGGAAGCGCAGGTTTTCGCTTCCCAGCTGTCGGCTGCTTTTTGCGGCACGAAGCAGTTCTGGGCCAGTGCACGGAGCGTTACTGACTTGCAGGAAAGGTGCAAACGATGACACTGGGTCACACTTTGTAACGGCCTGATGCAAACTTTGCAACGAGACCCTGGGGGAGACAAGCAGGAGCATCCTAAAACCAGAGCATGCTCTCGCAGAGCCAGGCAGAAGGGAGCAGCACGGCTCCTGGGACACCCCTGGAGCATGTCCATCCCAGCATTGGCCAAACCGGCACCCCAGGGCACGCAGCGGGTCTGAGGGCAGTGAGGCACCACCAGCGCAGTGCCACACACAGGCTCAGCCAGCCCTTCCCGGCAGTCGGCATCAGCAGCCTCCCCGGAGAGCAGCTCGCCTGCCCACGGTTCAGTGCGAAGGGCCCACAACCAGCTCAGCACCTCTGCGTCGCGCTGCGCTTCCAGCCCCTGGCACCGCTCCGTGGGAACCGGGCATCCGCGTAGCCACAATGCCAACGTGCCCAGAGGAAATCCAGTCCCACGATTCATAACTGCCTGTGTGCCAGCCCCGCACCCCGCCGCGCTCCCGGTGCTCGTGCCAAGGGGGTTCGGCACCCCAGCACCGCCTGCCCTTACCCCACACCCCATCTCTGCCCAGGGATTCACGGCACCGGCTCGCAGGTCCCACGGGAACTGCAGAGCTGCCCTCCGGTTTCCAGCTCTGCGTAGTGCGAGCGTCTGGGGCCAGGGAGCCTCCGAAGCTCTATTTTTATTGTCAAATACTGCAGCATACTTTTCTCCATCTCCTCCAGGGCCTTCCCTTCCTTTCTGCATTTTTTCCCCTCCTATTTTTCCTTTTAAAAATTCTTTTAAAGAAATAAAAAAAACGTACAGCTGTTCTGGACGATGTAAATAGGAGGCTGTGGACTAGCAGCCCGCTCCTTCCCAAGGCGGATCTGAATCAGCCGCTGCAAACCGTGCTTGCAGGAATCTGCAGCTTTCTGCTTCTCCCTGCTTGCTGCAAACCACCAACCCAGGTCAGGAAGCCAGACTTGTTTGCACAAAGATCTGTAGTCAGATCAATAAGGCGCTATTTTTACTGATTTCTGTGAAAACACTTAATGCTCCGACAATAAAAGAGCCCTCAGGAAGCAGCTTCCTTCTTCGGCACCTCCACCCACACCGGGACCCCACCGCCATGGGGGCCGGAGCCGAGCTGGCTGCACCGGGGGGGCTCCTCGGTGACCGCTGCCATCTGCACACCTGCCCCCAACAGACACCAACATGGATGGCATCTTTTTTTTTAATCTTTGCTGACAATTACAGCCAATTAACTCGAAAGCCATCATTCAGATCAGCATTAAGTGGCCCGACCGTGGATACTTCACGCGCAGTGCCGAGGACCAAGACTGAAGACAGCGACCGCGCCATGCCAGAAGCGAGGAGTGCCGTGCCGGTCATGGCTGGGAGGAGGGAGGAGCAGGGCATGAACATGCCCTGTCTGCAGGCGAAAGCACATGGTTTCTCTCCTGCTTGGATGCTGCTTCCCAAACACTCTTCGCTAATGCAGTCCTAGCATCTCTCAGCCGCTCCAGAGCTGAAGGCTTTGACTGCACCGAGCTCTGGGTGAGCAGGACCTGGATACCCAACAGGGATCCTATTCCCACCAAAATCCCTGGGAAACCTCTGCGGGGACCTCGGGAGACACGGCTGTGGGTCCTTTCAGTGGTGGGGAAGTGCCAAGCGTCCCTGGAGAGCCGGAGCAGGCGCAGAGAGGCACTCACCGCGACCAAGGCCAAGCCTGACGCCAGATACAGCTGCCGACGCCATCTGGTCCCACGGATTCAGCTCAGTGGGTATTTGTCTTTTCACAGACATGTATAATTCGCTTTTGAATTTTAAAGCAATAGGTAAGCATAGTGTAATTTTAAAACTAATTAAAAGAATGCACTAAATAAGAATTAGGCTTTCCCTTAGGGCAAAGGGTTTATTTTAATTAAAAAAAAACATCAAGAGGAGCACTTGAAAAAGTAAACATTTAAGAAATGTATATTCACGCAAAGATCACGTGTCTCTCACAGCAATCACACAAATGAACATCATCCTTCCTCGTCAATGCCAATGCAACTTCCTATTGCACTACCTTTTTAAGGAGGCAGTTTTAATAGATTAAAGATAAGCCTGGCATAGTAAAAAAAAAAAAAAAAAAACCCAACCCAAAAAAACCACCTTTTTTAAAAAAACCCTTTTTACTAGCAAGGCCTTCACTGAAGGCCAAGACTGGATATCTTTTCAAAAGCACATCCAGGAGTTTATAGGCATGATTCATGAAACACTAGGTGAAATTCTAGTCGGTCTCATGAAAAGGCTCAGAGCAGATAATCAGTTCCCCTTGACCTTCAAATTTATGAGTCTGCAAAAAGTTAGCTTGGTAGGTTATGGATATAGCATCTGCCTCCCCAGCTAGAGATGGCTGCAGCCAGCACCACAGCGAACTTCTGCCTCCTCCGCACAAGGACACATTTCCACATGAACTGGTGTAAATGTGAAATAGGGCCCCGTAAAAGCACCCACAGGCCAAATTCAGTATTAACCCTGAAGTTGCTTATTGCTGTAAATTACTCATCTGATGTCTCTTAGCAGATACGGAAAAGGCTGAAGTGAAAGGATAAGGGGAAAGGGAGTGAAAAATAAACTTCCCCAAGCTTTTTATTCCAGCAGAGACTGAAGAAAACACTTTGCTCACCCTATGACACTGCCAGCCACGGCAGCATCACCCGCATTCCTGTTCGCTCGTTCTGCGTGGTCACAAATGCCACACAGGACAGCGCTTCCCGGCTCTCCCCGGGCTGCGAGACCGAAGGGGGTTATCACTTACAGCCTCATACGGGGGATATTTGAGGAAAGACAAGGGAGCTGCAGCACTCCAGATCTAAATCAAGAAGAAATTAGAACATGCTTTTTTATGGCAGGATCTACACAGAAATTCAGGGGTGGGAGGAATTCATTCCCATTCTCAAAACACTAGTTTTGCTGGTTTGTTTTCTTCCTGGAGGCAAACAGCAGCAGCAGCGGAGGGGACGGGGACCCCAATCACCTCCGTGCTTTGGTCCCTGCAGACCTCAGGTGATGGGACGGGGACCACGGGGCAGGGAACGGGGCTGGCCACGGCATGGCAGTGCGGTGGGCTGATCAGACACCCCCAAACCCACAGCCGTGACGGAACCGCAGCAAGACACTTGCGTGCAATGCCGGGGACGCTCCCCGAGGCAGGCCAGCCCCCCCCGGCTGCCGCACAGCCCACCCCGCACGGCCACTGCCCGAAGCCCTTTCCAGGGAACTTCTCCATCTACTTCCTGGGGATGGAGAAAGCTGCTGCGGTAAGACAACTGGTTTCAATTCCTCACCAATTTCTCCATGGCCAGGGGAAATGCCTGGGGCACAACCTCATCACCCAGCCGTAATTCTCACCCACACATGGGTGGCTCAAGAGATTTCTAGAACAGCCGTAGGGCATGTTTTATCCCAGCAGCGAGGGACAAAAGCCCCAGGAAGCCCCGTAGGAAGCCCCACTCACCAGCCCTTACGGCTCACGTTGGGAAGGAGCAAGAAGAGCAGATCAGATGCTGCAATGCTCCACTCGTCTTAGTGCCAGGTTTCAGCGGCAGATCTGCTGGTACCACCACTGTCCCGTGCACACACACTTCCACAATAAACCCTTTCATGGGAGCTCTAACTGATAAAAGTTTGTTTCTTTGTTGGGTTTTGTCCTCATCTTGGTGATGGTGATGGTGAAGGCTAAGGAAAGGCAGTTTGCTTTGCCACAGACGACCTGCCTCCCACGAGCCCTGCAGGGAGGCACACCTCCCCGCTTCACCCCAGTTTAGACAAAGACAAGCTGTCCTGCCTAAGCCCGAGACCTGCGCTGTCCCTGGCCCGGCTGCTGCCCACGGGAAGGCTCTACTCCACGGTCGGCCGAGCACAGTGCCGACCTCCTGCGGAGACACCTCATGCCAAGGGCCTTCCCAGCAGCGTCACTGACACCAGCCACCGCTCAGGGAAACTTGATCTTTTTGCCATTTAAACTGCATGTGAATCAGTAACACTGCCCACATTCATTTCTAAATATAAGGGAAACCTGAAGTTGTAAGCACAAGTTGGCTCTGCAGTTCACAAGGGTTGGATCCGAACACGAGTGTTCGAGCGGAGCGGTGCCGCAGGAGGTCAGAGCCTCGAGGGGCAGCCCAGAACAGAACGGGATTTGACAACGGACACGTTTCCATTTGACACTGACTTTACAGACAGCCTGAACGCTGGGATTGTCGAAGATGATTTAATTGCCTGCGATTCAGAGAAAGATACGGAGTCACGGGTTTGCAAAGCATCCCAGCGATCAACAGCATGGGAGAACCCCAAAGGGGGTCCTGCTTCCAGCAGGACTGCAGCCCCCGGCACGCAGTCGCCTCTCATGGGCTTCCAGCACCGACAACTAATGAAGACGTGCCAGGACAAAGAAAAACCACCGACGATATATCATTGCATTATGAGACACGAGGTCGACAGCTGAGTGGCTTCAGTCGCTGAGAAGATAATGGATGCTGGATGGTGTCCAAAACTTTGAATCTCTCCCAGCTTCGGAAAGCTCTTAAACCAAGCAAGTTTTGTCATCTGTCACAGCCCGGCGCCTCGACCCAGAACTGACACAGCCTGAGACCGCCCTTGCGAGAAGAAAACAGGATCCGTTGCTCCGCTAGCTCGCGAAATGATGCGCACCGGCATGAAAAGCGTAAGCAGAGGACCTGGCACGTCAGACTTGCTGTGCCGTGGGGCACCCAACCCCCAGCCTATTTTTATCGGTGGGCAGCAATGCTCTTTAACCGATGCTCTAACGCAACAGTGCCAAATGCGTGTGCCATGAGACAGTTCTGGCTTATCTGCTGTACTTGGGTGGCTAGCAGGACATGTTCACATGCCCCAGAATCTATGCCAAACTTCTACTAATAAAAGAGAAAGAGTCAGTCACGGCAGCTCTTGTGACTGCAGCGAACTTTCCAAATGCCAGAGCAAAACTGGTGCAGAGAGGTCCCCTTGCGTCAGCCTCTGATTTAGTGTCTCACTCTTCTGTTACCTAATTATCCCTAGATTATCAATTTTGCATAGGTTAACAGTGACAACTGTAACAGCCACCACGGGCTTTGCCCCGTGAACATCTTAACAGTGGGAAAAGAAGAGGGAATTAGAAGAGGAGAAGGAAAGATGTTCAAAGTGAAACACAATGGATTAAAACTTTTTGCAAGGAGAAATACACAGAGAAAGGAGCACTGGCATTTTGTGAAAGCAAGGAAAAGGAAGTCGCGTTGCAAAGGAATGATAATAAGCAAATGGAAAGAGGAAGAAGACCACAAATGTCACTTATTTCCCCCAAGGAGTAGCAAACACATTCATAACGGCGCTAACAAATTATTAAGCATTTGTTTCCTCATTATTACACCTATTTCATACATGGTTTTGCCAAGTCTGAGAAGCATTAGACAGTACTGGCAGAGGGCAGCTGCCACTGCTCTAACCCAAGTGTGTTTTCTCAAAACAGTTCTTCAAACGTGTGTCTCATGCATGTCTGGACGGACAGACTCCCACGGGGCTGCAGCTGGGAGATGGAAACGCCGCCTGCTATTTCAGGGGATGAAATGGTCTGTTTGGTCACACACAGCCATAGCCAACCTCAGCACCAGCCACAGACAAGGGCACAGGGAGCAGGGGAGGTTCTGCTGGAGGGGCCAAGGCCTGGGAAGGTAGCGAAAAGACCACAGAGGGGAACAGCTCGCATTTCTTGTTGGGTCAAGTATAACCCCTGGGCTATAGTTGACACAGAAGCTGGGCTGCGATTCAGGCCACAGATTCTCCAATGCAGACCAACAGACGTGACTCAACACAGGGCTTTGCACAGCTATGAGGTGATGGAAACCCAACACGACCGACAAGGAACCGCTCCAGGAAAAGTCAGCGGTAGTAGTCCCAGACCTGCACCAGGAACAACTACCAGCTCACTGACAATCACAAGACCTGTTTGTTCCTGCACGTTTCAGTGCTCAAGTCAGGCCCATGGGTATGCCAGAGCACAAAGGCATTTGTAGCAAACACCACGGCCTCTCTCTTGCCATCGTATCATCTCAGAGGTGGGGAGAGGTTTCTGAAGGCTGCTGGGTGGCTCCACAGGGTGGCCAGTGCTCAAAGGAGCCCCACAACATCAACACCAAGCTCTGCCATGGTGTGACCTGACACCTTCTCTCCTCCCGAGCACCCAGAACCACAGGACCCGATGCCCCAGGCATGAGGGAAACACATGCTTGAAAGGTCTGGGCAAGACCGTGTTAAAACAGGCACAAGGAGGTCCAAGGGGAAAGTAAGAAGAGCCACAGGCAGCATGCAACACACAGGAGAAAATAATTAAAAAGTATTCTGGGAACAACGTGGCAGGTATGAGATTAAAACCCAAAGCTTTCAGCTATGTCTTTGAAGATTTTAGTTTGCATTTGGGAAGGCTGCCAAAATTCATAGCACGTGTGAGCAGGACACCAGTGACTGCACCAGAAGACCTTTTAAAGCAATGTCCTACATGAGTCCTACCTTAGCAACCTGCAAGTGGTGCCCCGGGACCTCCCGGCCTCTAACAGCTTGTGGCCCTAAGAGCACATTCACCACGATTAGGTACCCCGACAAGAGCCTCCGTTCTCGGCTGGCAAGGCTTCAAAGCAGCACAATCTACTTGCCTTTAACAAAATACGAGATACTTACCCATTAATATACTCAACAGCTTTTGAACTCTAGAGTTTACTCCAACGATTCGGTAGAGCCCTTGCTCATTGATCCCTAGGAAAAATAAAGAGCTTATTAGGAGAATGTCAAAAGAGCTGCTAACATTTCTTTCATTTCTTTGGCTTCTCTAAACAGCAAAAATAATTGAACCCTCTCACCAACTACATACAAAATTATAGAAGAGGGTAAAATTTGGTTTTGATGTCATCCAGATGCTAACAAGATAGCCCGTCTATGTACAAATAATCTTTGAGAAAGATTTAGGGGAAGGATTGAAACACAGATCTATTTGTTGTCCCACACGAGAAGAAATGCTTTGCAGTGGTACCGCACGAAGGGATGCTCAAATGAAGTCCCCAGCTTCGGTCCCTTCCCCCATTTTGCATGTCCAGTGCATTATTTCCTAACTCTGCCCCTGATGTTTGCTTAACCCCCGCTAACCCCGGCCACAGGGCAAACGCATGTCTCAGCAAAGGCATCTGCCTGAGCATATTACAGGGTTTATCTGATGTGGGTCTCCGAGGGTTAATGAATCATTTTTGTTCATGAAAAGAGCAGGTAAACAATTGCGATGCTACAAACAGCTGCAAGGCCGTCCCCCAAAACAAGACCATCTGGTGAACTGTTCTACCTCTTGTTTCAACAGCATGAATGCATTTCTTGATAATGCTGAAGCCGATATTATCCAACTGGGCAGCTGAAAGAGAAGAGAAGAGAGAAGTGATAAACACCTAGCAGAGGGATGGCTTCACGCTGAGCAAAACGCTCATCCTGCAGTTGTCGCTGACATTCACAGCAATACTGTACCACTGCTCAAATGAGGGGGGGAAGAAGGAGAAGGAGATAAATTAGGTGTTCACGGAGGAAAGGCACGAGTACAGTAGCTTGTACCAGGTGTAACCCAGGCGAGCGCAGGACATTAATCCGTCATTTCAGCCTCCGCATCCCTCTGAACCGGCACCTCCCACGCCTGCTGAGCAGCAGAGCCCCGGGCTCTGTCAGAGATTTACGTCTGCAGTTGGTCAAAAGATTAATTTAGGATGAAGGTGAGATAACCTGAAGAGACCTTTGTCTTTTACAACAGGTTGCTTGGAAAAAAAAGGGAATCATATACGACACAACAAATCCTTGAAAACGGCACACGAGGCAGCTTGCTTGATGCGTCCCAGTTAATTCCTATAAATCCTTTCAGCTCTCCACCCAGCTAACCAAGCCACCTATGTGCTGGAGAGATGCCTTCACCTCGAGGCCGTCTCCATCACCCCATACTGGGGACCGCCTGTGGATCTGGGGTACGTGACTGACCTCCCAGGCTTTGCCTGGGGCAGCAGGTGCCTTGGATTTCTTCTTGGGGCTTTTGAGGTGGTTTTGTGCAGATGCAGGTTTTTCCAAGGACAAGCCATATGACAAGTTAGAGCATTAAAAAGTGACGGTAAAAGGAAAAGTGAGAAAGAAATTAATGGAAGAGAGAAGCAGGAGATAACTGTGAGCAGCAATAGCCTTCTGTGAAGGAAAATGGAGTAAAGAAATCAAAAGAAAGGTGAAAGAGTGGAGGTAAAAACGTAACACAAAGGAGAGAGCTGACGGCGTGTGGAAAAGCAATAGGGACTGGGAGATGGGAATGAATTTCGGATCAAACCTCTGTCCGAAGAGTCTCCTGTGCCCAGCGGGAGGGGACCTGTCCCTGGGGAGCCAGCCAGCACCAACCCCAGCCCCCCTCCAATGCTTGCACCCTGCCTGCACTTGAGGCAGACACTCCTGCCCCCCCTGCAATGCAAAAGCCCAGCTAAGCAATATTGTCTCATCAACACTATACATTACATCCCATTTACCCGCACTCTATGCAGATGTGCACAGTTCAAGAACAGCCCCTTCTTTTACTAGCACAAATGAAATATTTATTTGGTGCAAATTAGGATGTCCTGAAGGCAGCTGACTGCCTGAGAGTAAGATCTAAAACATTCAAGTTAATGGAATGTAAAACTCAATTAACTCATGCCATTGCAGGTTTTCACATTTAATTTCAAGGAATTACTAATATGCGGATCCAAATACCTGCTGGAAGAATTCATCCCTTAGTCAGCTTTCCACCACTGTGTGGAAAACACTGCCTGCAGACAGCTATTTGTTAAGGAAAATCACTTCCTCCCTACATAAAGGTTTGGGAAACCTTTCATACGGCAGAAGCCCCACACAGAAGGGTGTGCAAAGTCACCCTGGGCTCCAGGGTGATGAGCACGCTGGGCAGAGGCCGCGGGAGGCAGGGCCCGCAGCCCACCCGCCTCCC
>NW_009216713.1:4600-4869 GCF_000690835.1 Fulmarus glacialis | reverse complement strand
CACCCGCCTCCCTCGTGCCACCTCGAGCCAAACCTCCGCTGCTGGCCTTTCGCCCCGGCTGGCCCTCGAGCTGGCGGGGATGCATCTGTCCCCGCCGCCATCCCGCTCCCACGGCAGCGCAGACCCAGCAGACGGGAGGAGCATCACCAGGGGCTGGGGTAGAGCCACCGCCCCGCTCCGCTCCCCGGCTGCCACGCGGACGGCGCGGGATTTTCCCGGCAGCACCTGACAGAGGATCGTACAGCACGGCTGGGCGGGTTAAGATGTTG
>NW_009216713.1:3899-4578 GCF_000690835.1 Fulmarus glacialis | reverse complement strand
TGAACTCCAGAAGGTAGAAAAGGCATAGCGTTAGCTTAAAAGCAGATGACTTTACGACTGCACAGACATCTCTTGTTACAAGAGACACAAAACTGCATTTTATCGAGAGCACAGCAAGAAGGGATCAGAGCCCAGGGCTGGCAGTGTTGTCACAGCAAGGCACGTGCAATTTGACTCCTTTGCATTCCCTCTGTTCACATCATTTATTTAAACATAGATTCACTGCTGGTGCATGATAAGCTGCCAGCTCACCGGCTCCTATGGCTTGCATGGTGCAGTCCCTTACTAATCACTTGTTTTAAGGTCTCTGCTGGTGGTGTTTCTTGTGTGATGAATGGCACAAGAACCTAAAACAGTGAAACAGTTACACAGCTTTATTATATTTTTCTGGGCAAGCATACCGAAGTGCTGAGCCAACATAAGCACACAAGTTGCAGGATGCCTGTGCCATAGGATGTGCGAATATCCAGAAGCTCCAGCGCCCTTTGCTAGGCACCTGGCGGGTTCTCCAGCACCGCTCCCAACCGCTCTCCAAGCACGGATGCAGCATAAAATCAATGTGCCATCAATCAGTGGGGCACAGCCTACCACACCACCAATCATTGATACACACAAGCACAAGGGTACCTGAGAAGCAAGAAACTATGGTGTAGAAACCCTTTTGTGCAGCCCAGTTCAG
>NW_009216713.1:3251-3882 GCF_000690835.1 Fulmarus glacialis | reverse complement strand
TCAGCAGGCCTTATTAGCCTTAGCTTAGTAGTGGCCCTAACCCTGATCTTTCGGTACCCCTGCACGGTGTTGTCCAACCAACACGGATCACCATCTCAGGCTCTCTGCCACGCACTTTAAGTGCCAACCCATTCCGTAAACCAGCAGTTTTCCCTCAGCCCCTCGCACGTTTGAACATGAGCAGAAGACACCTACAAAGACGCACCTTCCCCCTGCAGAGCCCACCACTCCACCGCCGAGCACGAGGCTGGGACTGCACCTTTCCGCAGCGCTCGGCAATAGCAGAGGTAAGAAGCAGGAGCGGTCCTTCCGGATGGAAGTGACCAAGCATAATCCTCCCAAGTAAATGAATCAGCTCTTCCACTTGTTGCCTAGCTCTGGATCAGGAAAAGTTGGGGATTTATTTGCAGTAGTTACAGACAGAAATAATATCTGATTAAATACCCAAGTGCCTTCCTTTATTCATCCTTAAATTTAACTTTTAATGAGCATCCCCTCTCACAGAAGCAGCTTCTCTTTATCTCATTCATTCACCCAATGATTCAGTTCAGCAACAGCACAGATCAAAATCGGATTTGTATCTATTGCTGTTCTGGTCCTTACGCTTGCTCCATTCTCCCCAGCAGCACAG
>NW_009216713.1:2916-3183 GCF_000690835.1 Fulmarus glacialis | reverse complement strand
CACTTAGCTTCTGTTTGATAGTGGCTGCAGGTCAGGAAGCGGGGAGAAAGGAAGGGGCAACCTTTTGGGGCTGGAGGGAGCAATGCTGTATGAGCGTGCCCATAGGAAATGCAGGGTCTGCAGGTTCCCAGCAGCTTTGGCCAGACCAAGTCTGGCCTGTTATGGCCCCATCCTTGTTCCCGCTCCCCTCCATGCCCTGACAACAGGACTAGTGCAGTGACAGGGTTCACTAAGATTAACAAGAAAAAAAAAAAGGAAAAAAAAAAA
>NW_009216713.1:0-2519 GCF_000690835.1 Fulmarus glacialis | reverse complement strand
AAAAAAGAAAAAAAGAAAAAAAAGAAAAAAAGAAAAAAAGAAAAAAGAAAACGCCTGCCCTATCAAAAACCCCCACCAAAGCCAAGTCTTCAGCTGCTGACCTCAATGAGACCTGCGGCTGCAGCAAGGCGGAGGCAGGAACACATGTACAGGAGGGATGGAACCCACAGCCCATGCTCAGATAGGTTTAAACCATGTGGAGCTGCCTCCTGCGTCAGCTGGGGTCAGGAAACGAGAGAGGGAAGGCAGCGGGGAAACGCAAACTCTAGGGGCTGCCACAGAAAAGCATGGCCAATATGCGTCCCCGCTCTTCACAACAGGTATCCCTAATCCCCATCCTATATACTTGAAGTGGCCTCTCAGTCATAACAGGGAGTGGATTTACAAACTCTTTTATTATCAGAGGCAGTATTTTCCTCTGTGCATGCATTCAAGCCTGCTGCAGGTGCAAAGCCTACAGCCCTGCCTCCTGCTATTCCCCCTCCCTGGAGGCTCTCATTCTCCAGGGGAAAGATGTGAAACACAGCTCCAGGCCAAGATACATGTCACAGGCTCTTCATACAAGAGCAGCATTTCAATGCACAACTGAGATGCAGTACTATACTGTAATCTAGCAGAGAAATATTTCACATCAGCAAAGGTGATACACATCGCTTGTATTACAGCTGTTGCACACACACACACTGATCTGACCTTCGTGTAGCATCGTATTTCTAGTGCTACCGAGCTGGTCTCATCCTGTTCTATTTTTGCCTAGCAGATTATTTCTATTTAATCCATTAATTCCTTTACTTTATGCTGATATGGCATATCAGAGCATTGGTAAGGGGGCAAGAAGACTGAATCAGCTCTGTTCAGCCTCAGGCAACCTTGCTGACTCCAGCTGTGTGCACACTGGTCATGGCAGTGCAAGGTCAAAGCAAGCTCTTCTGCATATCCCACCGCACGTTTCTGCACCATGTAATGAAGTGCCATGATTATTATTGTTATGAACTCTTTCGAAGACTTTATGGAATTAAGAGCCACAGAGAAAGGGAGAAACCAAGAAGCAGAGACCAGAGAGAAATGAGATTTCAAGCCTTACTTCAAGTCTCAAACTACCAGTGAACTGCCAAGATTGGGAAATGAAGATTGCTGGGGAGGGCCAGGCCACCCAGAGAAGCACACCAGCAGACGGGGCAGTCAAGGGACTCAAGGTCTGTGAAGAGTTTATGAAAATAGAGACAGCCTTTGATGGGGTCCAGAACTAATAGAGAACCAAGGGGATATGGAAAAAGGAGAGGGAAATGGTGGAGAGGGGAAGGAAAAGGAGTTCTGTGCTTCTCCATGCAATAAGCACAAATGGCCTGGAGGATTTGTTTCCACAGAACAGGGCAAGTCCTCCTGGTTTGCGAACTAGTGCATCTAAATTCATCTGGCTCTAGCAGTTCACTGACACCCGTTCACCCCCACCGCTCGGCACTGCTTCCTCCCAGCTCCCAAAGAAGATTAAGATAAATCACCCTGTAGGCCGATGGCCATCTGGCCACACAGCAGGATGTAAAACCCAAAAGCTCTGTAAAATTAGATAGTGGCCAAAAAGCAGACCTCACTATAGCACTGCAAGTCTCTCTCAGCCTAACCTAAGCACGGGCAGGAAGCAGAGGTATATAGGGTTTCGGGGTCAGGAATTGCATCTGGACTCCACTCAATCACTGCACTCATTTCGAGTCCCTATAGGAAGCTCCTGTATCAAGGGCTGCATGGCAAAAAGCCAGTCTCCGAATCAATTTTAAGTGTAGCTGGTGAGGCGAGCAGTTCACTACAGACATGGTTTTAATGAGGGCTAAAGCAGAGTCAGATGTCTGAACATACCAGCGGCAGCCCCAGTCAGAGGCGTATGTGAAAATAATTGCCACCAGACGGTTCAGGAGCGCTGCTACGTAAGCAGCCTTCAGCCGAGGGTCCCAACGCACTCCCCAAAGCGGGGGTAGGAGGGTCTAGAGAACAGACAAGGAGGACTGTTCTCATTTTTAAGACAGACCACCAAAATGGAAGAGGTACTAAAAGATAAGAAACTTTGCCAAAGCCTCCTCGGCTGATTAAACCCCAGCTTCGTACTCATCTGGTGAAGACACGCAGGGAAAAACTTGGCATTTGGTGTCTTCGTCAAAGTCTCGCTACACTTTGCCAAACGCTGAGCTGCTTCGGAGAAGCACGACCAAAGCGTGGGCTGCAGTCACTACCAGCACTACAAACAAACAACTTTCCAAAGCAGCACAGGCAGCCCAGGGCCAGGCTGGGAACCGACATGGAAGGCAACCTTGGGAGCTACCACCAGCCTAGGGACAAACCGGTTTTCTCCTCAAAGCCACCAGCCTCCAGCATATCCCACATGGGCATCCAGCTAGGGATCCGTCTAGCGGCTGGCAAGGCAATGCACCCACATGCCGCGGCCAAAGAGCAGCAGCGGTCTGCAGAACCGCTCAGCCTGACCCGGGCAGCGGGCACGTGGGCAGCGCGTCCTGCCGGGCTGCGCC
>NW_009216712.1:2716-2964 GCF_000690835.1 Fulmarus glacialis | reverse complement strand
ATCTAAAAATAGCCTGTCTATCCAGCAACTGTAAAACCAGAAGGGAGGAGAAAGGAGAAAAAATGACTGGGGGTGGGGGGAAATAGGAATAAACAATTATTAGAGGGGGCAGCCATGACAGAGAGAAATCTTGAGTGCATGTGTGCCTGATCGCTGGGATCAGGAGCTGGACAGCAAGCTATCTTACCTTGTCCCTGCACGCATTGAGAAAATATGGCCAAGTCTTTTGATGTTAAAATTGAGAGAAA
>NW_009216712.1:0-2578 GCF_000690835.1 Fulmarus glacialis | reverse complement strand
AAACACCATTTGCCCCGGGTGCTGAACCAGACACAGAGCTGGTGGGAATCAAATAGCAAAGGGGAATTTTTTTCACGCGTTTTGGGAAAATGAGTAAATGCAACTCGGCCAGTGATGGGGGATTTGGCGTAGAAGGGTTGGACCTGGGGACCATTGGCAGCCCCCGGCACGGTGAGCCAGGTCCACGGTGCCACCAGGAAATCCAGCCAGGAGCAAAAGGAGACAGGGATGGAGACAAGCGACAACCTATGAGCAAGGTGTCCGTGCCAGGGAGAAGCCACCCGCAGCACAGGGCCACAGTCCGTGTTGGAGGCAGGACCAGAGGCAGGCAGCGTAGCGCAGGCAGGACCGGGTGCCCCAGCCAGAGCTGAAACAGGTCTGCTGGTGCCCCATGAGAAAACAACCCGGTGGGACCAGGGTACTTGACCCCCATCACAGCACCAGAGCCCCCAGGGGGAGCTTGGCAGCCCCGGGGGGGCATGAGGAGGGGGCAGCGGGGGCTGCAGATGTTTCCTGCGTGCTGAACGCGAGCTGCGGAGAGGAGATAAATGTCGGCACTTAGAGCTAAGCCTCGCCTCGTGTTACGCCTTGCTTTTATAACCTCATCTTTTTAATATCCTGTTGAGACAAACAGCCTGTGCATGTGTGCTGGGGGGACCTGCCAGGCAGCTGAGCGTCTTAGAGCATCTCAGCCTGAAAGATGCTCAAATGTCCCTGTCGGGGAGCATCTTTCAGGCTGAGGTGCTCTAAGAAATTCAGTATTACAGCAAGTGCTGGGCTGCCAGACAGCTCCTGTCCCGACCTCCGCTCCCGCAGAGAGACGTGACGTGACCACAGGGTCTGGGTTGGGCACCTTGGTTCGGTGGTGACAGACCATGGAGGGCAGGGACTGCAGTGGGACAGGGAGATGATGTTACAGGCGCTGAGATGGTCAGTCCAAGGACTTCAGGATGCCATGGACATCTCCCATGTGATCTTTTCGAATGCCACCTGGGCACTATAATGCTTTCGTTTAGCTGGAGCTAGCATGCATGAATACAGGCATTGGGTAGATGAAACTTGGCTTCACAGGTGACGACACTGCTGGCCACCGTGAGTTTGTGTCCTTAAAACGCTCCTGGCTGCAGCAACGTCACTTCTCCTTCTGTATCTCCCATCACAGCCCTCTGGGCTGACGTACTTCTCCCCCGCCTCGGCACAAATCCCTGTTTCTGAAGGGTGTTGTTAGATGTCCGGCAGCACGTGGAGTGAGGAGGCAGAGAGCAAGAGCTTCTCTTTTACGTACACCCGTGCCCCCGATGACTGATGCTCGGCACACAGTGGCATTTCCATTTTCCCCTTGAACCGTGAATTGCACCCTGTTTCTGTAACAAGCGCTTTTGGGGCAGACACGTCATCCCTCGTGTGGTCTGTCACCACGCTCCCACCTCTGATCGGAAGGAGGGGGTGCACGGGAGGGTGCGGCTGTGGGCTGGGGTGTCGCCTTTTCTCGCACCATCAGCACCCAGACCAGGAAGGCGGGTGCCCAGCAGCCACATCCAGCAGCACAATGCCCACATGGGCTTGGCCATGGCAATAATCCTCTAAACTGTGGGATGAGCTTTCAGCACCTTTCGGCATCCCGGCCAACCCCATGCTCCAGTCGTGGTGGGGCCAAATCCTGCTCCCCGCCATGGGCTGGTCACTGCCCTGGATGGGGGAGCTGAGGTGAGGGAAGCAGCCTCACCTTGCCCCAGCTCCCACCGTCACCAGCCCCACCAGTAAGGTCTGGTGAACAGTCCCTTCCCCTCAGCAGCAGCTTGGTGCAGCCTCAGTTGCCTCAGTGAGGGACTGGGTTGACTGGGAACGGCTGGGGGGGGCACTTCCTACGCCCCTGTCCCCAGTTATTAACACCAGGTGCTACTTTGATGCCTCTCTCAGAAAAAACCCACCCTTTTAATTAAACCTGTAGCTCAGACTACGCGTTTCTGTCACTTTGGGGACAACCTATTTTTGCAGGGCACGCTAAGCTTTTTGGCTGCTTTGCCCCCACGGGGCAACAGGTCTTGGGTGTGGGGTTCCCACAGCCCATCGCCACAGGGGGGGTCCCTACCTCGGGGACAGCGGGGTCTGTCCCCACCAGAGCTGCACAAGCCTCAGCCCGTCCTTCCTGTGTCGCTCCGTCCTAACAGTGACATGCAGTGGTGGCACGCTGCAACGGAGGCTGGAGATACCCTTACACTCGGCCTGAGCTGCTGGTACCAGTTACAGCCCCTAACTGGTTTCTGCAGCCGTATCTTTTTTTCTTTTTTTACTAATGGGACAGTATTATCTCCATAATGAATTTTGCTCTTGTTTTGTACAGCAGTGTTTTCTTCGAGCTCCCTTTTTGTTACACCCATGCATGCACACGTGTAAGCCTATCACAAAATTTTCTGCGGAGATGCGGCTAAGCAGCAGTAAAGCTGCCATCACGCCTCCTAGGGCCGGGCCAGCGATGGGCTGCTGCATCTCCCGGAGCGAGCGGACTGTATCAAGAGGCGAGGCTGGCACAAGCTGGGAGGATCCCGGCTACCTCACCCATACCCCCACACAGCCC
>NW_009216711.1:0-2276 GCF_000690835.1 Fulmarus glacialis | reverse complement strand
GGCCAGATTTCGATGGTCTTGGCTCGACCCTCATGTTTCGTTTGGAAACGGCGCGTCTGGGCTGAGCGCAGGTAACTCCCGCGTGGCCTCGGCACAAAGCAAACAGCTCACACATCTGCTGCTGCTTCCTCTGAGCCGGGAAACGTGAGAGGATGGGAAAGGAGGCTGGCCAGGCTGCCGGCTCGGCGCTGGGCTGCAGCAGGAGTGAGCCAGGTCGGGGAGCCGGGTAGAGCCGGGGCAGGGAGCCCAGGTCTCAGAGCAGAGCTGCCCGGTGTGGCCACCCCTCAGCCATGGCACTCCTGTTGCCCTGAACAGGAGGGCTTCAGAGGTGCTGTCAGGGTCCACGGTGCCCAGCAGCCAGCACCGTGTCCCATGGGGTCGCCCGTGTCAGGTGTGGTGCCCCACAGCTCCTGTGTGCAGTTCCTCCCGCTTGACTCCATCTGTCCGTGGCTTCTAGGCATCGGGGCTCATCCTGCCTTGGGAGGCTAAAGGGTCTCTGTCAAGGTCTGGATTTGGTCCAGCCCCGCATAATGGTCATGAGAGCTTAGGCCACGCGCAGGCCCTGCCAGCGTGATGTGCAGGACACAGGACAGCCTCCAAGGTCAGCACAGAACTGAATGGGTTCAATTCTCCATCAGACTGCCATGTTTCTAAGCAAAACCCCTGGGAGGACCAGGTCTATTTTCAGATGGTGACGTCTGCTCTCTGTGGGCAGGACAGAATGATGGGGAAGTGGGGAGTCCATGTGAGTGACCAGAGGGGACTTGAAGAACGGCTGCAGGTCTCCTGCTCCCTTGCACAGCCCATCCTCTCTGCCAGGTCGGTCTTTCTGTTTGGTGTACGAACAGAGACGAGCAGAGCAGGTTGCTGGCCTGAGCTCCCGAGAAAGAAAAAGGATCTCATAACATCTTCTTTATTTATTACTTGTGTTTATCATGGGCCAGGTCCCACAGTAGCAGACTCTGCACGAGCACTAAGAAAAGGAAATAGCAAACTCACAGTTCAAGTCTGAGATGAGAGAGAAACACCAGTGGAGAAGGAGCCCAGGGAATCAGTGAACATGACACCAGCAGAAAATAGAGCAAGGGATAGTCACTGACTGGTTGTCTCTGTTTCTCTCTGTGGCCATGAGTTGATAATACAGAAGCTTTAGGGCTCATCGGACTACATTCAAATGCTAGGGTTACATGATGTGAAGCACTGTTCTGGTATAAATTCACCCTGCTGGCTCAAATTTGTTTTAAACATTTGACTTTGTACCAGCAAGCTGCATGCATGGTCAGATATTGTCTTTCTGGACCTTTCTAACTTTTCATGCTAAATCAAGTATAGTCTGTCCTCTGGCAGCCAGCATAAAGCACAGAGAGCTGTGTAAACCCCGTGTTGTGAGCACAGGCTGATTTGACAGAAATGTGCATGAGATGAGATGGTGGATTATTGATTCTTGCATAGAGCCAATATTAATGATTTTGGAACCAGGGTTTACATATTTTCTTTGCATTCATACACACAATTGTTGGGGAACAAGAACGTCAGAGATCAAAAGCTGACCAGCAACACACCTAATGTATAGTCTTATCGTGCAGTTTTGAGGCCAAGTCTGATGAGTTTTGAAGTTTGAGTGTTGATTTGTGATTCTGTGGGACTGGCTGTGCTGCATGCACAGCACTGGGACAGCCTCTTGGGCTGTGCCCCAGATAGGAAGACCTGCATGAAGTGCTGTAGGCTAGACCAGGCCACATATACTGTACTACTGAAAGAGAGTCTTGACGGATAATCCTGATGCATCGGTTATGGTACTGAAGGGGGCAGCTGTGAGAGGACACGGGGAGTAGCCGTGCGTGGGGACTGGAACAGCAAGAGGACTAATGCTCACCGACTTTGCTGCCAAAGAGAGTAGGGAGAGGTGGGGAGGACGTTACTACATGCATTCGTTTTCTTGGGACAAGGGATTTAGCATTAACCTATTTTCAGACCTTTGCACGACATAAAACAGGCCTCCCCATCCTCAGAAACAAGAAGGCAAGCTTCCTGAGGCAAGATGGGGAGATGCCTGTGAGCTTGCTGGGGAGCAGTGTGAGGGGAGAGAGTGCATGATGCTTCTGGGAGAGCAGGCTGTAATGTGGGAGAGTCTGGGGGCACACAAGGAGTGGGGACATGGGGGAGATGCTGGTACATGGGGAGGTTGTGGGGGAGGTGAGTGCTGTTGTTACCGCCAGAAGAGCTGCATTTGTTCCAAATTCCTGTGAAAGTTATTTCCTTGCGCTGCCAGCAGC
>NW_009216710.1:317-556 GCF_000690835.1 Fulmarus glacialis | reverse complement strand
GCAACGCTCATCGCATGTTTGCCCTTCCTGTTTTTCCCCTCCCTTTTCAACCTTATTTTTTCATTTTTATTATTTCCCCGCCTCCAGCCCCCATGAGACCCGCCGCACCTGAGCAGAGGAGCTGCACAGCTCACCCCACCCGCTGGGTGCTGCCCTCCCAGCCCTGCCGCAGGCTCTGCCGGCACGGGGGAGCCCGGCTCCACGGGCGCTGACGGGAAACGGCGCCTGGCTGTACGGAC
>NW_009216710.1:0-212 GCF_000690835.1 Fulmarus glacialis | reverse complement strand
GGTGGGCAGCAGGCAGGGCTGGGAAAGCTGGGGCCTGCGGGGGAAGTGATTTACTAACTGGGCTCCTCTCATGTCCAGGCGATGCTGCACACACACCCCCGCTCCCCCTCTCCCTTGCTGGAGCAGAGATAAGATGATAAAGCCTGGATAAGCAGCCAAGAGCGCAGGCAGCTTAATGAGCTCCAGCCAAACCATGGCTGTGCCTCTGCGAG
>NW_009216709.1:0-7987 GCF_000690835.1 Fulmarus glacialis | reverse complement strand
CCACGAACCCGGGTGCTGCCGCTCCCGCTAACGCTGCTCGTGGCCGCCCTGTGGGTGCAAGCCAGGGTGCAGGCGAGGCAGAGGAGAAGGGCAGATTATGAGCCTGAAGCAGAGGAGCGACAGGCACTGAGGTTATTTATTGTTTACTGTTTGCTTCTAACAAGCATCGTTTTCAGCTTATTAATTGTGGAAGGACGTGAGCTGGGTGAAAATTGATTTGGACCCCACCAGCTAAGTGGTCAAACAGTTAAGTACCTATTTTACGCTCTCTAAACAGACATGGTAATTTTTCTCTTCACACACTGTTTTACACCAGCTTAATTCCAACAGTAGATTGAAATCAAATGAAAAGCAGCTTTCCAGCCCAGAAGGTCTTCCTGGCACATGTGCATGAGAACAGCAGCCTGTGTCGGGAGATGCGTCCTGAAGCACAGGTAGCATAAACAGACAAGCAGAGCCAGCAGACAGACGGACGGAGGAGGGCTGTGCCTGTGTCTGTAGTTGTTCACGTCTTGTTTGTGTGAAGTACATGGTGGAGCTACTACCATTACCATGGTGCTATTACAAAATGAGACTATCTTCAGCCTTGCAGGTGGCCAAGCCATTTTTTGGTCTCTGTTGGCCTCTTGCAGCCAATGTCTCAGCGTCTCTTGGCTCCCAGCTTTCTGCTCCAGCCCTTCTCCTACCAGCCTGGCAGCTCTCGGCAGCAGGTCTGTGCCGGTTCAGTGTCCTGAGTTCTGCGAAAGCTCAGATGGTCACAGCTCGCCCCATGCTAGCGTCTGTCCCCCCCCAGACCCTCACGGGTGGTGAGAGTGGGTGTCTGCAGGTGAAGGCGAGAGAAATAGAGAGGCAGGGAGAAGCACCACCTGAGAATGATGTGTTATGGTCAAGGGGGAGCATCCTTCACTGCACAGAAAGAAAACCTCTCGCTGTCCCGGTTGTCTGCAGCGTAGAGGTGAGGATGGCAGGAGCTGGCAAAGGAGGCAGAAGCCGCTGAAGCTCAGATCCACCTGCAGCTGCCTGGCCACGGTGCATGGGGACCTCCAGCCCCGCAGCACAGGAGGGAGACGGGGGCTGGCAGGCACCGGAGTGCGGGTGAGGGACACGCTGGTGTCCAAGTCTGGGATAAGGTGCTGGGCCTGAGGTTGATGGCTCCACCTGAGCTCAGCATGCTCGTAAATCAAAATCTTGATGTGAACTTTAGCAGCATCCATAAATTCTTCATTTATCATTATTAAAGATATGTCAACATTCAAAAATTGATTTATAGCTGGTAATTTAGATCATGGATTGTCTCTGATATAGTAAACTATTCATATCCAAAGCCCATCGTGCAGTTTTCTACTTATTAGGAATTAATGACTCATAAAACAGGGCCAGAACAGGTTGTTAGTGTGAATGAAGGGAAGGCTGTGACTGTTGGGGTTTCCCTCCTGAATAAGTATGAAGGAACCCCTGATGAACAGCTAATTGGGTCCATGCAGCCTTTTGAACACACCCTGGCTGGGCTGTGCGTTGCGGTGGGTCCTGGCCCCGCTCGGACGGCTGGGGCTCGGCGGGCTGCCACCTGCGAGGCAGAGCCGTGCCAGCCACTGTCAGGCTGCACCACCAGGTGCTCTCCTCTTAAACTTTACAATACATATGTTACATCTCCAGTTCTTCTCTGCACTGGCAAAGCTCTGAAGCCCTTTATCTCCAGGAAAGACCATCTGCTGCTTCAACACCATGGAAATGGCTTTCGGCAGATAAAAGCTTTAGTTTATCATTTTAATTCAGCACCAAATGCCATGAAGTCAATAATTTATCGTGCAGTTTACAAGGTATTTCTCTAAGTCTCTGGTATGGCTGTTGTTTGTTTCTGATGTTGTAGTGATTTTGTATTGTAAGTGCCACAGAATTGACATTATATAGCGAGACAGATTGTCCTGTCTTAAACAACGTCTCGTAGTAAACTAGCAACAGCTGCTAAATTGATATGCTGTGTTGACGTGCCTTCATAAATAACATATTAAGTCCTAAAATAAAACTCTTCTAACATCTAAATTAAATGGAATCAAAGCTTAAATCGTCAGCTAAATACATTTGCAGACACCAGGCCATCGTGCTGGTGGTGGGCGATGGGGCTGGGTTCGGCAGCGGGAGCTGCAGCCTCTTGGCTGAGCCAGGCTCCCTCTGCGGCCGCCAGCGAGTGCGAAGGGAATACGAAGTTTCAGGTGGGAGTTCAGGTGAGGTTTACTAACAAGGCTCGTTAAGAGGAGAACGTGGCTCCCTGCAAATAGCACTCCTTGGATGCCAGGAGAGCTGGGAGGGGTGACAAAACCCGCGGACCCTGGCTGCCTCCCCTCCTGCTGACTGCTCTCTAGCTCACCCAGTCTGCCCTGGCCGCTGCCGGGTCGGGGCTCCCACGGAGGTGACGCTGTGAAACCATCTCTCTTTTCTGGGACCACAGCATTGCCCGCCCTGCCTGTTTCTGAAAACACCGCCAGGCAAATCTCTTGACCGCTTCGGAGGTGGCGCCTGTTGCTCATGTTTCTGTGTGGTCCGCGTCGGTGACTGCAGCTCTCGGCAGGAGTCTCACCCCACGGTGCGGGCGTTCGTGTGCGGATGCTCGTGCAGGGCCGTTGCAGACCTGGGTCTGGCAGGGACGGAGCCTCCCCCCTGGGCGGAGGGGATGCCGCTGAGCTGCAGCGGCCTCATGTGTCCTGCTCAGTTTTGGAAGGGGGAATGGTTCTGAGAATGGGTTTGTACCAAATCGTTTACCGATCTGTTGGTTTCTTTTGGCTCTGTAGAGGATGTTTTGCATCCCAGTGCCTGATTAATAAAATCTCTGTTCACCCACTGTGACAAACTATTGTATTTTGGTTAAAATATTACAGAGAGATACTGGTGCGATAGAACGTGCAACATCATCTCTAATAAGCAATTATATTTCATAATATGAATTAATTAAAATTTTACACTTAAACCTAGTAGCTAATTACAGATCTTTTAGCTTAATAAAGATAGAGTGCGGAAAGGGATAATATATACGGTAATTATTGAGTTAAGCAGAATGTAATGTGCATCCGGGGCTCGCCTAGGACATCCTCAGTCAATACTTAATTACTTTACTGCTCTCTGAAGTCTATGTGGCATCTGGCTGCTCCGCTCGTGGTCTGCCTCCCGAGACACCGTCACTGCTGTGATTTGCCTGTGGCTGCTCTTTTGCAGTGGCCGGTGGGTGAGCGGGATGCTAGGGCAGGGGGACGTGTCTCGCGGGGCTCATGTGCCGTGGTGGGTCGCAGCCAGCTCTCGGTCCATATGCCTGCAGTGCGGCGGACCTGTTCCGCACTCGGCCCAGCCCGTCTGTCCCATGGCACGCGCCGGTGGCCCAGCTCTGCCTGGCTCCTTCCCACGGGGCCTCTGCACTGCTCTGGGCTCCGGCCACGGACCCCACTTGGTGCTGCTTCCCAGCCCTGAAAAACTGCTTGGGTCTTCCACTATTGCTCTGTTCTGCAGGGAGGCAAATGCGTTACGAGGTGCGGGTCTGTGCTGGCAGCTGGCAAAGCTTCCCGGCCCCGTGCAGCCTGGCAGTGTGCATGGCTGGCGTGCCCCGCGGAGACCCTTTGCTTCTCTGGCTTGCCTTGATTGAGCGTCGTTCTTCCCGGCATCGCACAGCCCTTACAGTAACACAGAGAAAAAATGTATTTAGCAAGGCTTAAGGTCACGTTTGAGAGTTAACAGTTACAAGGTCGGGAACAGAGAGTTACAAGAGAAAGCAAAACATAAACCGCAGTCCTATGCTGAGTGCAAGGGCCAGGCTGCTCCCTCGGCTCCGGTCCCGGTGCTGCCGGACTGGAGGGCTGCCTGGGGCTGCCTGCGGCCCCGTGTTGATTACGCTCGCTGCCAGCAAAAACAAAGGCAACGCTCCTGGTGCCTTCCTATGGGGTGGGGAGGGATGGGAAGTCATCTCAGACCCAACTGCCTCGTTCCCTTATGGGGATGTTTGGTGAGGCTAAACCTTTCCGCAGGCGTGTGAACAAACAACCCCGGAGAGCTGTCGGCATTGGCCGCGTGATCCTGGCACTGTAACGACCGGCTGACAGCTGATGTAAGCTTAATGACTGGCTGTGAACTTAATGACTGGCAGGCGATGGGACTCGCTGGCTGGGGAAACTGGAACTTGACACAAAGCCAGAGGTGTCCAGCTGGAAAATTCTGGCTTGTTTGGGAAAGGCCATCGCGATGCCCCAACACCTTGAGCTAGCTGGATTATTAACAGCTCCAAAAAACCAGTAGTAAATAGAAAGTGGAATAAGATGTACCACAGGTTCCTCAGGCGGTTCCTCAGGATCCTGCGGATCTGGGCAGGCTGTCCCGTGCGCACCGCGGTGAGGCAGGCATCCGAGCGGTTACTTGCCAGAGAACGGGAGTGCAGGAGATCTAAACCGCACGCATTGCAGTCAAACATGAGACAAACTGTTGGCTAAAACACAGCAAACTGTGATTAGAGCAGGAACAGCAAGGCGAGTAAGAACTGGGTAAAGGCGGCAGCCGCGGGGCAGTGGTGTGGGGTGGTGGGGATTCGGCTGGGGACACCCCTCGGGGCTGGGAAATGCTCTGCAGGCACAGGGCACTGATGGCTTGGGGCACTGGAATATTTCAGAGAAAAATGCAGGAGTAAGGTAACTGGGATGAAATTTGTTACTACAAAGTGCAATGCTGGGCTTCAGACCTGTTGACTCTTTCTGCGGAGTTCATCAGCATGAAACAGTTGCGCTGGAGAAAGACCTGAGTTTATCAGTGCGTCATAAGATGATTCCCTCTGGCCTTCAATATCACCGTCCTCTGGCCTGCGGAAAATGGCCTGAGCTGCTTCACAAGGAGGTTTTTCCAGCGGACGCAGAGTGGCCTCGCAGGGCTGTGCAGAGGGGCTCGAGCATCGCGCTTTGTGTCGCAGGTGCCCGTTCCCCCTCTGACGCCTTCGGGCTTGCTGCGGGTGGAGGGCTCAGTCCCACCCCTGGGCAAGGCCGTGGCCAGGAGAGTGCGTCGGAGGGACGGTGGCAGGAGAGACCCGCCTGCTGCTGACGGTGCGTGGGCCCTGGCACTGCCTCTGCCCCTTCAAAGGCAAAATGCTAATTTTCTGTCTGAGCAAGAAGAGCAACTAATTGTATGCAAGTCCCTTCTGTGATATTTGATTTGTGCTTCATGCAGCACCCCTGCAAAGGGTTTGAACAAGGATGAAAGCCCCCTTTTAGGAAGAGAGGCTGTATGATTAAGCAGCTCTCTTCCTTTTCACTCAAGCACTGCGCTGGTTGGCAGCTGCTCTGTGCCTGCGATAATTATGTCAAAGCCTGGGGTGCCATCAAGGGTCTCCAACCATCTGCAAGTGAAGAGCTTCTTTCCAATTACTAGCACTGGCATCCCATGTCCTCTTTGGTCCGAGCTGATGTTTGCTGAAGGATATTGGAAGAATTAGTAGATATATTTCTCTCTAATCCTGTCCCAAGCAACAGCAAAATCAAACTAAAAAGCACCAGATCGTGTGCTGTTGTTTTAGGCAATAGCCCAGTGGTATTAATGAAGGTTTTTATCATTCTGGGGCTGCATTGATTTAGAGAATGAAATATCCAAGGTAACAAAGCTGGATGAATTAAAAGCTTAACAGCATGAAGAGGTATTACAGCACTACAAATTCTTCGGGAACTTGCCTGGGCTACCCCACTCCTTCTTGAGACTGTCCCTGCCAGACCGCGTTATCCTTCCCTCGCGGGTTGTTCATGTGCTCAGTTGCTGGATCTCCTCTTTCTAGGAAGAGGCTTTAGGGGAAGACTTGGCAGTGCTGCTGCTTGCCCCGTTCCTTGCAGGCGACAGCTGCCTGCCTGCCCCAGCTCCGTGGTGCGACCCGTCGGGCGCGGGGATGGAACTTGCCCGTCCCCACGGCCAGAGAAGGGGTGCCTTGCTCATGGACACGCTGCAGCCGGGAAGCGGGCAGAACGGCGGAGGGGTTGCACTTTGTATTTGGGAGCGTGGTGGGGCTGTTGGGGGGGTTCAAAAAGCTGGGAGACCATTTGTCACTGTCTGTGTTTTGGCTTATATTTGATGAGCCAAATAAGATAAAGAAATGGACTGTATTTGAAAAGGTGATGCTTCTGCATTTCTAAGCAAGCAGCTTTGGGGAGGAATAGCAGGGCGTGGATGTTTCTGAGAGTATTCTTCAGTCTTTGCTTTTCTTTCCTGGCAATATCAGCAAGCTCTCAAGCACCTCTGCTCTCTAATGTAATCAGTCCTAGGGAAACAGGATTTGCCGCAGTGTCTGACCACTTAGGTACCCAGCAGCAGAGTAAATACCAGATATATTTTGTGAGAATGGCCGAAAGCTATCCCAGCACCTTTTAATGAAGAGACAGGGTCTCCAGAACCTGGACCTCTCCCTGCTTTTGCTGCTGCTCCAAATTCCACCACTGCTGGCTTTGAGCAAGACTCTGGCAGGCAGGTTCATCAGTACAGAGGAGGATGTACACGGGGAACTCCGGTATCAAGAATTAATTACTGTCCTCTCTAAAGCCCTGTGATGAGGACTGATACAGCAGCTCACCGTACAGCTCTGTACTGGTGCTTGTGTGTGTTTATAAGGGTAAACAGAAAAAGCTTTTCAAAGGGCGTAGACAGCCGCTTGTGACCATAGGCCAATGACAAGACATGCTTGCAGCCACTGCGGTTAAAAATGTCAGTTTTGAAAACGTGGCTTTGCTCCTCCATGGGTCTGAACTCTGCATTGGCTCTGGCTGTTCCCCTGGGACGGAGCCTGTCCCTGTCCTGTCCCTCGGAGCCCGCAGGTGAAGTGCGGTGGTCCAGACGCCCACCTGCTCCAGCCGTGTTTCCCATTTCCATTGCCGGAGCTCACGAGGAGGTGACACGCATCTCTCATCCTCTGCCTGTGCTGCAGGTGCCGCGTCTGAGCCGGCTGCACGGATGCCACTTCTGAGGGCTGTGGGGGAAGGGGCTCTCCCGGGCGCGTGGAGCGGCCAGATGAATCGGAGCGGGGGGTGCGCAGCCCCTTCCTCCTCATGAGCCGCACAGCCGAGCCCGGCAGAGGGGAGGCTGTGCCGAGGGCTGGGAGGCAGAGGCTGCTCAGCCAGGACTCGCTAGTCCAACTCTGGCTTCCAGGTGGCAGGAAGAGCCCTAAATTACCGCTAAATTACTGCTCAATTTCTTATGGACCTGGTCCAAATGCCACTTTCCTGACTACATCACACGTGTTTTCCAAGCAGCGACCAGACTGGGTGGTAGGGCAGGGGAGATTTGATTAGCCCTGTTAGTGCTCTGCTGTTAAAGCTCAAGTGATGGGAGGTAATGGTCCCTCGGGGCCCGTCTGCCCGGGGAGTGTGAACCTGGCAAACCTCTGGCTTTGGGTCCAGCCCCTCGTCTGGGAGGCAGGAGAGGGTCTTCTGCTGGATGCTCGGCTCCACCAGGCTGGGTGGGCTGGTCCAGGCAGGGCAGTGCCGCAGTGCCACGGGGCACGGGATGCACAGCCAGCGTCTGTCCCAGCACCCACGCAGCCCAAGAGCTCTGCTCTCCGGCGAGGGACCACCTGGCAGGGATAGGCCACCCTTAGGGATGGCTCGGACACTTGGTGCGATGCTGCTGCCTCCAATACGGATGGCTGCGGCTCTGTCGTGTTAAATTGTCTGGCTGATGCCTTGGCCTCACAGATGTGGTGGTGGGGTCGGCTGGCTGGGATAGCACAGGAGCCGTGTCGCCGGAGCTGCCGTGCTGCGCTGTGAGCTGCAGTGCTGGGGTTTCCCTGGGGATGCGTAGGGGATTTATGGGTGCCTTCTAAGGTTTTCTCCTTTATGATTCTTGATTAGTAGATAAAAGGCCCATTTCTTCTTTTAATGGAGTCTCTGATGTTAATGGCCTCCCTCCAGTCAGATTAAGGTGCTTTGGCCTGTTTTACTCTAATAGAGGATGATTGAGAAGCGTCTGGCTGGTTCACAGTTGGCTT
>NW_009216708.1:0-21070 GCF_000690835.1 Fulmarus glacialis | reverse complement strand
GGTCTTTTCCAACCTTAATGATTCTAAGTTCTTGCGTCAAGTTAGCCAGAGCAAAGAGCTGAAGCAGTCTCAGGGGAATGCCAGCTTGACAGATGTTCTGGAGTGATTTCTGTGGCATCTTTGAAGAGAAATTCAGAAAAACTACGCATTTTTTTAAACAAGCCTCCTGTTTACTCTGAGCTCTACTAAATAAGCGTGGAACGTAAGAAGAGAACAAAAAAGATTTTTAATTACTTGCATAATATCCACGCACCTTTTAGTGGAGACATAGGTGATGAATTGTCAAATATGGTGCTGATCAGATCACGACTCCTTAGGATTTTCTTTAGCTGTGCCGTGGCATGGCCAGAGGCTCTAGACACAGCTCAGCCTCCTGGTGCTAGATCTCATACATGTAGATATAAAGGAGATGGCTTCTGCCCAAAGCACTCACCCACAGGTCACGATAGGAGTCAGCGGGTTGGACAGGACAAAAAGATAGGAGGACACAAGATGACAGACCATTGCTAGAGCTTGGATAGCCACGGAGACAGATATCTGGTGTGTGGCTGGCTGTCCCTACATGCAAACATCCACCGCTAACTGGTGTTGAAGACTTGTGACTCGACCTCTGCCGTGAAACTGAATTTACCCTCCTTTAGTTTTCCAAACAGCTCCCAAGGCTGCTGAATACAGCTGAAGCAGAGGAGTGCACTCCAGTAAAGCTAAGTGCTTACTGTAAAAGTAAGTGGCATGACATAAAGTCATATTTTTACTAATGCTTCTATGAATTTGATATACTAACAGAGAGGTACTGACGCAAAATGGTAACCTTTGTCATTCTGAGTCGTATATACATGAATGGTTAAAACAGCACTTGGGTGCAGAGTTTAGTGATGTTTTTCTCAGCAAAATCAATGAAAGTAATCTTGGGTAAAATATTTGCAAGAATATAAAAGTGACTTAGAGACTTCTTTGCCTAAGCTGAAGCTTGCTTCAGCAGCACCTCCAGTGGTAGCCTATCAAATGTTACTCGGACTCCAGAAGCTGTGATATGCAAGAGAGCTCCAACTCCCTTTTATGCTCTGGCAGGAGAGTGAGTGCAATAATGATTCACTATTACAGATGAGTGTTAGTTCAATACAGATTGATTTGGTTCTGTATCTTTTTGTTTAAAATGCATTTCCACACAAATGGGTCTGGTGTGTTCACACTTCCTAAATAATAATTCCACCAAAATTCTGTAATAAATAAATTACCCTCAAAAATCTACTGGAATTAGAAATAAATCAGCAGATTCTCTGTTCAGCAGCAGCAATAAATCCTTCCTCTATCACAACATACACTGTTTACATTTGCCTAGGGCCTCTAAAACATTATGAGATGAAATGATTTTCCTGTTCCTTGGTGTCTGGCTGCCATAGAATTTAAGTGTTTCATGAATTTAATTGTGAAGAGAACAGTTTAAGATTTTTCAGCCCCCTGTGGGGAAATTGAAGGAGGAGCCAACTGGATATTATGCTGCCTGGAAAATTATTCATATTTAAAATTTAACTTTGATGACTATATCAGGTGGGATTCAGAAGGCCAGCAAATGACCCTATGTCCATTGAAGACCTATGCAAACTGTCAAAAGAAGGTTTTGATATCGTAAGTAGGGCCTACCCTTCTGCTTGTGGTAGAATTTCATATCTTTATTTATGCAACGTTAAGCCAATTTTCAGCATTTTCCTGAAAATCTATTAGTTGCTTTCAGGCTCTCTGAAAGGCATCATATTTCATTGCATGAGAATTCATCTGTCATACTTTGGAGGAGAGTTTGTATCTCTAGCAACTAAAAGCTTGTAAAAAGGTAGTTGCAATCTTTTGCTGAAGCACAGATAGAAGAAAGAAAAACTGCTACTGTTGCTTAGATGTAAAAAGAAATCCTTTTTCAATGGGAAAGATTGTTCTGGCTTACCTTGATTACTGAAATCAAGGAAAACATATAACTTAAGTCTACCAAACCATTTTTGTGCAATTTGGGGAATGAGAGAGAGGATTGCTGTACAAGCTGGAAAAAAAGCAAAACTACTAGTTGCGCCTCCTTTAAACATACACCCCTTTATATTTTCATTTTCCAATCTGTATTTTCTTTTCTTGGTCCTCTTTTATTCACTTTCATGCTTTGCAAGCAATATGGGAAGGACTTCTGTGCCATTGTATATACTCACTTATTCTGACTTCTCTGCTTGCTGCACAGAAGTCAGGGTGTGACATGAACAACCATTTGATGTACAGAGCCTACAATGCCAAAAGAATCTAGTATTTTATTCAGAAGCAAATGACAACAAAATCTTTGAAAACCGGAGAAGAAGGTGGGGTAGTAAAAGGGATGTGTGGGAGAAGAGGAATATAGAAAAAGGATCAAAGCAGATAAATTTCAGCTGGCATGTGATAACATACTCCTCAGTTTCCTAGAGTTAAATTTGTAGCTTCCAATATATTTTAGTGGTGGATCCCACATAGCAAACTTAACATAAATTATCCCTTATAAATTTGTTTTCTAACAAAAAAATAGAATTAAATATCATCTTACAAATTTTGCTAATGTGCTTGGTAGTGAAGCAAAATCAAGAGAAAGACAAAGAGTACTGCTGACAATTTCAGTGAAGAACAAAATCAGTCAAGTATAATGTTCATCATTCCTTATTTACTATGATAATTAGATCCCAACATTCTGCACTGTGATGTGCATGGCTTGCTTTGTTCAAGATGTTACCCACATAATTTCTTTGGGAGTTGTCTTCTTCCCTTGCCACCAACTTAATACACACGCTTTTAGTATACATGCACTGAAAATAGGTGCTTCAGAAGTTCCTGATCGGTGCAGCACCTCCCTACGTGCATACCAGCTGACACGGAGACAAATGAATCTGCTTCCAGGGACACCACTGCACGAAGCATTGCTTTGGTTCATTAAAGCAGATGCCTGGATACGCATTCAATAAATGTTCTTTATCACTGAAAATTAGCAGTGGTGTGAACGGGTCTCTTGAACTTTCTAACTACAGTCAGGGTTAAGAATGACAGAATCTGAGTGTTGGGAATTGGAAGAAATAAAAAAGTAAATCTGAAAACAGAACAGACTGGAGATTGGAGCACTCCTGCATCTCTCTTAGGGTGGAACTGTGCATTAGCAGATGGCAGCCTAAAAACAATATGTGCTGAGAGAGCTCGAGATGTATGGCAAGATTTTCAACACCTACGCAAACATTCAAAAGAGTATTGTCTGTCAGGGGTGATGTAGGAATTTACAAGTTGCTTTTGTGTGGATTTCTGAAGCTATTATCTACGTATGATCAGCTATGAGATATTGGAGGCAAATTCAAGGCAAATTTTTACAAAATGGAATACGAGAACTAGTCACAATATTAATCCATATGTTCTGATGTGAGCATTGTAAAACACACATAAAACAGCCCAGACCCTCTTATTGGTAGATCATGTAGCTAGGTTGCTTGTGAGAGGCAGCAGAAAGCTGCAACTGAAGAGCAAATCGTGATCTTGCCATCTGCCTGGAAGGAATTATTATATAGGGTTTGCTGTCAATCAACCAACCTGTTTTGAAGTAAAGGCAGAACAGTATATCATTTTTTTTCCATGCTCATTTCATGCACTAATTCCTTAGAAACTAACCATTTCCAGCACTAGTACAGCACACGTGGCTCTGGCTGCAGCTCTCTGCCCAGCCCTGCAAACAAGCAGATGAGGTGTGGAAGGGAGTGCTTGGAGTGTTTCTCTTAAGTAATGACAAAGCCCATAGCTGTGACAAGGAGTTAAATCTTAAGGTATTGTGTTTGTTAAAGTGATGGCATCAGGGAAGTATTGGCTGCTGTGTATTATATTCAGCACAGGAAAGACATGGACCTGTTGGAGCGGGTCCAAAGGAGGGCCACAGAAATGATCGGGGGATGGAACACCTCTCCTATGAAGAAAGGGTGAGGGAGCTGGGGTTGTTCAGCCTGCAGAAGAGAAGGCTTCAGGGAGACCTTATGGCGGCTTTTCAGTACTTAAAGGGAGCCTATAAGAAAGACGGGGACAGACTTTCTAGCAGGGCATGTAGTGATAGAGTAGGTAATAGTTTTAAACTAAGAGAGGGTAGATTTAGACTAGATATAAGGAAGACATTTTTTACATTGAGGGTGGTGAAACACGGGCACAGGTTGCCCAGAGAGGTGGTAGATGCCCCATCCCTGGAAACATTCAAGGTCAGGTTGGACGGGGCTAAGAGCAACCTGATCTAGTTGAAGATGTCCCTGCCCGTGGCAGGGGCGATGGACTAGATGACCTTTAAAGGTCCCTTCCAACCCAAACCATTCTAAGATTCTATGATTCATGCTGATTCTCACTTCTTTTTGTTCCAGTGGGAGAACTTTCCCCAATAGCTTGTTTCCACCTCTTTAAGGGTGTCTTTTGTGTTGCTTTCTAATTTTTTTTGTTGGTTAGTTTTTTTTTTTTTAATGAACATAACTGAAATTAGAAATTGTCCCTTTCAAGGATTTTCCTATAAACCCTAGGCTATAGTATTGCACACTAGTGTATTTCATCCACAACCAAATTTCCTTATGTAGCACCTCTAATCTGAGGATCTCGAAGCATGCTAAAATAGGTGTGTGGAAGCCACACCCTGCCCTTGCAAAATCCAGGGCATTTTAGAAGTAATAAACTGAAGTATAATTTAAGATCATATAGTGAATCCATTATAAGAGTTCACACTGCAGGGGGCAAGTAGCAACCTCTCAATTTGTTAATATTTTTTCCACCACTGGCTTTCTTTGTGATAAAGTGGAAGCAAATACATAGGTTTGCAAATAAGCTATTTGGTCAATCCCCTAGTGTAATATAAGAGCTGAGATTTCCTCTGCAGCTGCGGCCAATGCAGAATTGGTAGACTTTAAAGTGCTATTTTCAGGGTAGCACCTGGAGTTACAAAGACCAGAAGTGCAACACTGCAGAGCTGAATTGGCTCCTTGCATTTGCCTTTTGCAGAGGTGCCAGCCAAAGCTTTCTTTCCAAAATAAGATGTTTCTGAGCACAGGTGCTGGGTTGTGCCAGGATGTGCATTTGATGTGTACCGGAGCACCTGGGTGCCTGGAGACATTTCACGGCCAGGAGAGGCATTAAGCTCATAGGAGAGCTCCATGCAGTGTTCCCTAGCACACAGAACAACCATCCTGGCATATTTCCCAAATCAGCCTGGTTGTGCCTTGTCACTGGGATTTACTCTAACCAAAAAATAGTTTGCACCTGATAGTTTTTGAGCCTTCAAACGAGCTCATCCCTGTGCCAGGTGTGGACCCTTTAAAGACTCAGGTGGTTTGAGTTAATATAAAACTCCCAATCTGTGAGGAGGGTGGGGTTATGGTGTTGTCTGCTCCAGGAGTGGGGGCAGCAGCAACTGCCATCAAAAATTTATAGAAAGAAGTTTCTGAGTTGGAGGGGGACAGAAAAAAGAGTTAAGCCTGCCTGTGAGCTCAGACCTGTTCTCTCAAGGTTGGTGCTTGAAAACTAGACTTTTGGGGCTGGAGGAGTGGGTTCCTGGTTGTGTTCATGATTTGGGCTTTCATGTTGTGTTAGGGAAGCTCTTTCTTTTCCCAGTGATGTTGGGTAGGGGGTAGCCAGGTAAGAGTTGATGTATTTTTGAGCTTTGATTTGTGCGAGGAACCTTTCTGCTATGGGTCCTGGCTGCTTTTCCCATTAGTTTCCCTATGCTAGGAGAATGTGGGAGGCTGGTTGGCTGGGCCAGGGGAGAGTCTGCCACAGCACAGCTGGGAAGGAGATGGGGTATCGAGCTGGGGGTGACTTGCTGCAATGCTATAAGGAGAAATTTGTTTCCTAGATAGCCCCATTTCTATGCTGGTGTCTAAATTATGTGAGCTTTGACAGAAGCAGCTTACCTTAGCTGCTTTTGAAACCTCCTTTTTTCATTACCTAGAGAAAATGGAGACCTATTGTTTGTTAAGTTTAACTGAAAGGTAGGAACATAGCAAGCCTAGAGGGGGTGAAGACAGCCCAGTGACCATGTCTGAACTCACCACAGTGAATTTGCCTCCCAGAGTGTCTCAGTTGCTTTGCTTCCGTTAGATTTATTTTATTTATGTTGTGACTATTGAAAACACGTGTACCTTAATGTAAAAATTTACTTTTCAGCAGCAAAAGTAAATACTAAACCTGTGCTTGGGGACTGATATTTGACATACTGAAACTGATAAATCAAATACCAAGTGTCCTCTCTGACTATAGCTATACTAATTTTTAGTTCATGCACTCTGGCCCATGATTTGTCTGCTGTAGATGGGTCTTGCATGTAATGTGGTTTTAGCTGCTCTGGAAAGGCAACTGCACACTGACAATAGTAATAGTTTGTTCTGAAACTAGGAATATTTCAATAGTATTTCATGTAATGGGTTCAACTAAGCTACTATAAGAATGTCTGGGCTGAAGGCTGTTGAGTTTGTGCTATGCCGAAGTTGAGAATCAATGAGAAGAGGAGATTCTGGATTTTCAGATCAGGATGATCTCTCCAGCTAATGTATAGCTGATAAAGCATAACAGTTCTTGACAAGAACACTGTGACTGACATCACTCTAGGGCTGTTTTAATTAAGATTTCTTTGCTTTTTGGCATCTCTGAACTGAAACTAAATAAACAACTCGTCTCCATTATATGAAGGTTATGTTTACCTGCCATGATATCCCAAGCAAAGTCATGTTTTTATGGTTGTATTTTGAATATACTGAGTGTTATTGAAATTTTGTTGCACGATGATAATGTGCTGCACAGATAATTCATCTTGTTAATCCTTAGCAAGTACTGATCTTGTTGGCTAATGGCAAGTTATAGATAAGGGTTGAGATTTTTTTGTGTGTTGTCCTACATACTTTAAAAATAACTAGGACACAAACTTTCTGATATAAACTTCCTTGACAAATATAGATGTGTTCTTTTTTTTTCTTTCTCTCCTCTCTTAGGCATGGAAAAACTGTAAGAAGCAGAATCTTTGCCTCCCAAACACAGTAATTGTGAAGACCAGACATCCCTTTAACAGGGAATAGCAGCACCTTTGAGGTAGGCTGGGAAAAATAACTGTGAAAATCTTTCCTTTTGTGCTCTGCTCTCTCTTCTCCCTGCTTTTGTCAATATTCAGACTTGTTATTTAATTCTTCATTGTTTTCCAGTACAAGCTACTTATGGTGCTCTTGTGGTTTGTTGTTTTGTTGTTTGTTTTTTTTTTTTTCTAATGGCTTTGGCTATGACATCTTGCTGGTTGGATCTTCCCTGTACATTTGAGGGGGGGGATGGCTGGCAAAACTGCTGCTTCTGCTAAGCAAGGTTGGTGTGGCTGAGGTAGCAAGGAGAGAGGCGCTGCAGCAATATGGCAGGAGATAAGAGGGTAGGAAGGAGCCACCAGGTTTCTGGGTGCCAAGCAGAGCTTCTCCGTCAAGTGTGTTGCACTGTTCCCTGGTGTTGCTCTGTTCTTGGCCAGTCCCCTATGCCTACGTAGCTGCACCCATGCTGGGAACAGAGCAAATTTCCTGGCACTCTGTAATTGAGGTGGGACAATAACTGTCTGAACCAGCCCCTGGGCTCCCATGGGAAATGGTTTCCCTGCACGTGTTGTTGTTCAGCTCTACTTCTTTAGGCTTTTGATGTGTATAGTCTTTGTGTTTGGCCAGCAGAGGCTGTAGTCGCAGACAGATGAATCGCCAAATCTCTTCGATGTTATTCCTTCATGAAAAATTGTGTGGCTTTCTGGCTGAGCTTTGCATGGTCATCATGGTTACCTCTAGGAAAGTCAGTGCGTCTTCTCTTGCTACTGGAAAAGCTAAAGGAGAAGAAAGCCTGACAATAGAGACTAAAGGATTTAATGCTGTTGTGTAAGACATAGGAAGGAAATGGAATAACTTCAGTTCAGTCACTGAGGTTGGACCAGATGTCCTTCAAGAGAGGAGGAAAAGTGGTGAGGACTGAGGAAGGGAAGTCTCAGGGCAGGGAAGATTTTCCTGGGAATATATTGAAAGTGCTAAAAGGAAGCAGAGCACTGCTGTGAGCATCTGGCTGAGCACAGGGGATGTGCATGTAAAATGCCAAACATTGCTATACTCGTATGAATTGAACATGGCATATAAGTGTTTGTCTGGGCAAAGCTGTGTCCACAGCTGATTTCTAGGAAGCCCGTAGATCTTGTGCTCTCCCTGTCCCAAAAGAATCCTGCTTTAGTGTTTGTGCTCCCTGTTCCACTGGGGAAAGAAACCAAGAGCCAGAAACACACAGGGAGGCTTAGGGCCCTGGATGAGGATTGCTCCTTGGATGGTTTTACTCTGGGCTTTGTGGTTGCTGTTCAGGCTATTATGTGTAGGCAGATCAATCTTCATGCACACAGATGCTGGTTTTCCATGTGGGCTGGTTTTCAATGGAGGACAAGCTGCATGGGGAGGCTAGCAGGCCAAGCAAAACTTCTGCTCTGTCGGATTTAAAAAAAAACTTCCATAAATGTTGTGGACATAAGACAAGAGAGTCAGTAATTTGGCTTTCAGTGGAGGTTAAGGTAAAACTTGCTGTTAGACTACACTTGGCTCACCTGGAGTAGGAACATGTAGGTACTGAGGAGCTGCAATGTGCAGTGCCTGTTGCCCAGGCAGCAACCAAGACTGAGTTTGGGTCTGTAGGAAAGAGCTTTGTAGGGTAGGTGGAAGCAGCTGGGATGGATGGAGAACACAATCTGTGAAAAGCAAAGCTTCATTGTCCCAGCAGCACTAGAACTAATGAGCTTTGCATTTCAAAGGTGGCAAGCCTTCTTCAGACCCTGTAAAATACATGCCTGGGATTTGTCATGTTAAATCTCTACATGGGGAAAAGGAGCGTGTGGGGGAGGTGGAGAGGCAGAGGAGGCAGCATGCAGAAAGCAGAGGCCAGAGGCCCTTATTTGGGTGCAAGTACCAATCTGCTGTCTGTATGAGTCTGCCTGAGTTGCATATGCTTTCCTTTTCTGTGTGCACAGAAAATTGTGATAAATAGAGGTTCAGGCAGTGAAGAGCATTTATTTTTATTTGCCTACTTTTGTCATTCACTTGGCATCTCTAGATGAATGGTGGAACCAGGAGGAAAAGGCTATTCTCCTTGTGAATACAATCCTCGTGTGTGAGGCAGCCTGCCTCAAAGGCAGTTTTATGCCTGCTGACCCCTTGCAACCTACCTTCACCTTGGAAATATCATGCCAGTGTAATGGTCTGCTTTTGGCAATCCTGCCAGCAACCCCATGGAGTCTTTCAATCAGAGCTGTGGATAGGCAGTTTTCCATGCCTCTGACTAAGACAGCTCAGGTCCCGGTCTCTGTCGTTTCTTCTGTTTGCCATCAGATATCAGAGTGGAGGTGGAAGGACTTCCTTTTGATGCTTCATCTCCCAGAGGCCAGGCGTAGACCATGTAACCCAAAGGCTCTTCTGCCCCTCTGCAGGGCCCGGATCGGTCCTGCCCAGTGCTGGAGAGAGCTGACATTGCACGGGATGGTTGACACAACCTTTTGCCCCATCTACCCTCTTTCTAGAGACAAACTACTCTTTCAGCCTTCCCTTTTGATGACAAAGGATTTTGAAGTGTGCAGACTTTTCAGTAGTGTCTTATTTTTCCTTCCTATTTTCTTTCCAATATGTCAGTTTTAGTAGCTCCACATTCAACACATGAGCCCATGGGCACATGTAAAGCATCATCCCCTTCCTGTCAAAGCCAGTGACTCCTGAAGTGAGGAGGCTAACTAAAGCATCAGGTGAAGATGACACTGTGCCTAGCTGAAAGCAGGGTAAGAGGAGCTGTTTCATGTCTCGTTGGTCCACAGAAGGTTAAAATTGGCAGCAAAGATGTCAAAGCAGATGTGAGGATGCTTCTGCAAGATTTGCCAAGGACTCCTCTGTTCCTGTTTTATGTTGGGAGCCAGGGCAGGGAAGAGACTGCAAGCGCAGCCTGTTTAATATTCTCTTCTGTCCCTCTGATCTCCCCCCTACCCTGCAGAAGCAACATGTCCCACGTTTCTGCAGAGCTTGTCCTGAGCAATAGCAGCATCTGTCAGGGGTTACGGTGGCATTAGCCTCATGGAGCTGGGAGTTAGCAGCGCTTGGCAGAGTGACAGTTCTGCTGTACCTTACATAAATCTGTATCTTGCATAAATCTGTCCCTGCCTACTCTGCCAAGGTGTGTGGTCACAATTTGTCTGATTCCTCCTGCTGTCCACAAGGCCTTTCAGTTTCCTAGAAGATTTTATTTGCTTCTTGAGGCCCCTCTCTCTCTCCTCTTGCTTCGCACCTCCCCACTCCATACCCTTTCCCTTGTAGTTTCCCCGCGAGCCCTAGAGGGAATGTGTCTTGTTAAACAGGTGTTATTTTAAAATAAATTCCCATAACCTGCCGCTCTCAGGTGCTGCAGAAAGCTTTCCATATTGCCATGGAAAGAGGGAAGGTCATGGGCTTCCCTGTGGCTTTGGCAGCAAACCACAGCAGCCTGCCACCCACCACCTTCTGCTACGGGCTGCTCCTGATCCCAGGTCCTGTTTCCGCGCTCATCAGTACTTAAAGGTACTTGGTGTGCCTTGGTTGCCTCTCATCAGCTTTCTTGGACACTTCTAAACCCTTCTGAGGCCAGAAAGTAGCAGCAACTGCCCCATTCTTGGCCTTCTTCCAGTGTCTAAGGAAATTCTTGGGGAAAACAAGAAAACATTTATTAAACAGAACATTATATCCCCAACCATACTTGTGCCATGTGATTTCATACAAAGCACCTGAAAAAAATGTTGACCTCTTGAAAGCATCTCTGGTCACCACAAGGCTTGTCCTGAGCCACCCTCTCCTCCCCAGCACTGCTCAGGGACCTGATGGGAGCCACGCTGCAGTGGTGGCCTGTGGTGTGTGGGGGGGTCTCTTGCCAGTGCTCTCCTGTGTCACTTTTTCACACACCCCTGCCAATCACTTTATTGTTTCAAGGCTGTAATAAGAGCTGCTCTGAGCACTGTGGCAGAGACCAGCGTAATGTTCCTGTTCGTCTGCAGGGCCAATCTCTTAATATGTATTACCCAATAAAATACAGTGGCTCCAGAGGAGTGTATGGTCTGTCAGGTGAGCTCATTGTACCTCTTGGTGAGAGTCTCCAATGAGATATATGTCCTTGGGTGCTGAGAAGGAGGTCCTTGAGAGTAAGGGTACTTATTACTGTTATTATTTAGTATTGTTTGGTGTCTGGAGCTGGTAGGCAGTGAAGGTAGTACGCTCTTCTACCACAGGTTATCAAGGGGAAGGAAAAAAAAAAATCCCACGTTGTGTTATAGCATGTAGCCTGGGCTCTTAAAATGGAAGTTTCTGTTTTGTCTCCAAGCCTTCTTTCTTTTGTAGGCAGACGTGAGAGCTGTAATGCTAAGTGAATAGTATGTATTGAGTCTATACAATGGCTCTTTAAAAAATAATTACATATGGTACAAGAGGGAGAGGAAACCACTCCATTCCTGTAAATGGCCACTTAAGATGTAGACAATAAATAAATAACTGTAATAAATAATCTGGCGTATCCAAGCTTTAGCATTTAGGAGTTTCTTTCCCTATTGTCTGCCGAGATGCATCGGAAATGGAGTTGGAAGGAAAGATTTCACTCAGAGTTGTGGCAAGGTGTTGGAAAGCCCATGGGAGGGTGTGGGAGTCTCCTGCCCTCCCCTGTCTCTCCCTTGTTTTTTGTTACACTTTCCCCGCACCACCCCTCCCCATTCACAAGCATGTGCCACTCTCCTGTGAAATGGAAGAGACTCCCTTAAGTCTCACTTGCCTCTTGCGAATAAGTGTAAGAACAACGCCTGGGGAATAAAGCCTCTGCCGGCAGAATTAACGCATCTCCCAGATTGCTCATTGGGTATTTAGTCCTTCGCCTCTCCAACGGCTTTGCCTTTCCACCAGCGCTCTTCCACCCTCCTCTGCCCATTCATACCTGCCTCTCGCAGACGAAACCAGCTGCTCTTCTGCTCTGTGCAAAGTCTGAGTGCCGGTATTTAAATGCAGCTCCAGTTGCTAAGCCCGGCGACTAGCGGAGTGCCTGGCTGGGGCTTGCAACCGAGGGCTGTGTCGCTTTAAGGCATGTGATACTTTCCCGAGCAGGGATGTATTGAAATAGGCTACGGTACTTACAGCATCGTATAGCAGTGTACGTACAGCTGCCTTACTCTGCACTGCCCGCGCTGGAGTGAGGCTGCTCTGTCGTTAAACATAAACTGCTCCTCATCCTTAAGTATCCTGGAAGCTGCAAATTATCTCAAGATCACTTCAAAGGTCTCATCAAGCAGAAGGTGATGCTAGGAGATGATTTAAAGGTGAAAATGAGAAGGTTTCCACCCCTCAAACCTTGGCCACTTTTCTGACAGCACAGTCTGAGAGCTCAGATGTCTTCTTTACTCTGGGAACAGGATTTGTAACGAAAAAGATTTTTTTTTTCTTTTAATCCTGATAAAGAAGATTATTGGGAAGCTATTAAAAATCCCTTATTGTGATACAGATGGATTTTAAAAAGTGTTAGATCATTCCAATGAACACTAATAGAGTGCTCTGCTCTTGGTCGGATTACTCAGGTAAGGAACTTCTTTAGGATTTAAGATTCAAAGCAGATCTGGAACACATCAGATAATAAGTGTGTTTCTTACTAATGATAAGATGATCTGTGTGTAAAAGTGTGTATGTGACAGCAGTTTGCTGGCAAACAAGTGCATGAAGAAATGTTTGTAAGAAATGCTGGGTTTGGAGCAAAAGTAGTTTGAAATACTGTAGTTTGAGAAAGGTTTTTATAAAAAAAAAAGGGGGGGGGGCGGGGGGGGAAGAAAGCAGAGAGCTAATAATAAAGCCTGAGTGGGTTAAGTCAGTCTGCTGTCCATGTGGTTAAGAATATGATGCCCGAGCAAAGACAAGGAGCATTTAGCAGGCTGTAGAAGTTTAGCTTTGCTTCGCTGTTTGGCTAGGATTTTTAACGTTCAGTTTAAATAACCTGAATACCTGAAATATCACTATGTGAGAGTCACCTTTCCCTCTTACCTTGTTGTATAAAAAGCATGGGAGCACCAAATATGACAAGAAGGCATTAATTCCTGGAGACATGGGAAGCCTACTGGGAGCTCCCTGATCTGAGGAGATTGAATCTATTTTGCAAGATAAATAGGTCTAAAAAAAGAGGAGAAAAAGTACACTGTATACTGCAAAGTAAACAGTCGGAAATGAAATTAATTCTCTGCTAAGCAGTGTTTCAAACACTCAGTACAGAGAAAGAGCCTCATGCTGATCAAAATAATGTTTTGGTATTTTCCATTAATTATACTTGCCAGTTTATGTGGTTCTTTTCAGCCAATTAGACTTAAAAAGCTTCCCAAAGACTGTCTGCTTCTTTGAAATCAGGGGCAAAAAAATATTTTATATGCATATATTTTATTACCACTGTATTTCACTATTTTAAGGTAGTTAATTTTCCTACTGCAGTAATCCCCCTGATGCATCACATACAGACTTTTTATTTTTTAATTTTTGTTTAAGGACATGATTTTCCTGTGTGAGAGGTTTAATCTTTCAAAGCCTTTCTTGCTCTGTGAAAATGATGTTCAGCTGATTGGATTATTAGATAGAAAACAGCACCATGTCATTGGCTGAATGAGGAGAGTACCTGAAGTTTGATTAATTTGGCAATATGAAATGCAGCAGAAGGTGTTGTTAAGGGAACTGGACGATGTGTAGCGTAGCTGAGCCTTGCAAACCTTCTGATCCTTGCAGGCATTGAGAGAGAGCTGTTGAAGTTAAAAAGTCAGAGGGAAATTTAGCCAGTTAGTAGGGTAATGAATACAAGTATGAAAAATCAGTTGTCTGTATTGGATGGCCAACTATGCCAGTGCTGGGAGACAAAGAAATTGCTGTTTCCCTTTGCAATAGGAATCTCTTTAAAATTTTCACACAATGTGCTTTGTGAAAAGATCAAATCTTTTATAGAGTACGTATGAAATTCAGTCTGGCCATACTCCAGTCCCTTTACACACATAGGTCGAACAAAAGGAAGCTGATTTCATCTGGGGATTAGAACATAATTCTGAGAAACAATTACTTTGTTTAGCAGACAGCATCACGATTAAAAATTAATGCTTGCAAAAGTCAAGAACAAACTGTTACCTTCTGGATGAGTATTAGCCTTCCAGTCTTGGGGCTGGAGTATTTTTGAAATGTATCTCAGATATCTGATGATGTTGTATGCCTATCTGTAATGTGTTTAAAGTAGTTTTGATACTGTCTGGACATCATGTTTTAGCTGGCCATGTGATTTTTTTTTTTTTAACTTCCTTGTGAATTCACTATGGACCAGTGTGGGAATATTTTTCAGCCTTCTATTTACACTGGTTTCAGTTTTTTTTAGTCCTCAGATCATTACAGTTTCATTTTTACCACTGAATTATTAAAGTTATCCAGGCTCCTATGTTGACATCTTGTTACCTCAACTGTCCTTTTTGGACATGACCTTTTCTGTATGACAATTGCATCCTGCAGGGGAGGGAATAATAACCCAGAGACAAAAGACATTTAGCAAAAGGAGTAAAAAATAAAAAAATTTAAAAAAAAAGATTAAAAATAGTGTTGTAATGAAAGCTGACTATTCTGTGTGCTGTAAGGCAATGGATAATAATGTCTGTCTAATATTTTGTTTAGAGAATGGCAGTGGTCTCTGCAATGTCCTGGGTCCTGTATTTGTGGATAAGTGCCTGTGCAATGCTGCTCTGTCAGGGGTCCCTCCATCACACTTTCCAGCAGCATCACCTGCACAGACCAGGTAGGACTGAGATCAGCTGTGCAATGCCATAAGATTGCAGGTTTTCTGCCTGTGCTTATGTCTGTTGTGATAAATGATTGAATAATCATAAAATCCATTTTATCATTTAACTTTTATGAGTTGCTTGCCTTTATATTGCACAGCGTCTTTTTTGGGTTGGTCTAACGTGTTGTGCTTTACCAATCTGATTTTGGAATATTCATCCTTTAACGTCATCCTCTAACAACTTCCCAACACAGGAATCCCATTTTGGATAACCATTTAGTTTCTCTGTCTCTTTCTCTATCCTTATTTCTAGCTCCCCTTCTCCCCATTTCATGCGGTTCTGGAGTGGGTGTGTAACTCTGAAAGACATTGTGACAGCAGAAGTTTGGATAACTTTGCAGTATCTGACCCAAACTGGACATGGGTTTGTTGCTTCAAGTACTGGCACCAAATCTCACTCATAGTCACTAGTGTTTACTGGAGATCGGGTGTTTGCCTTAGCATAAATGAGAGAGACGGTTATTCTAAGGTTCTCAAGTTTACCTCTGAAAATTGATGGGGTTGCAAAAGTGCAGCCCAGAGGAGAATTTGGGACTGTCTTTCCATAGAGTTAAATGCCTGTAAAGTCAGAATAAATCCCACAGGTTAGCAGTGGAGGATGCAGCTTACTTTGTTGTGATCCACAGAGACTGCACATTAGTAATTTTATTGTGTTTTTATTAATAGAAATGGCTCACGTAACTTTTTCAACTGTTAATTGCACTTTGAAGAATATGTGCCGGGTTAAAAATTGAGGAGTTGGCATATTCTAGCACAGTATTACGTCTGGTTAAAATTAGATCGGCCAAGAATGTTGCTTCACAAATTTGGATCCAAAGAAAGGTGGGAGAGGTTTTAAGAGCTTTAGAAATGAAAGATAGAAAATGTTAACTCAGTAATGAATCATTTAATAATGTGGCAACTAATACTTTAATGTTTTTTTTTAATCTAATGGCATACCTTCAAAGGTGGATGGTCTTGGACCGCAGGTCTTTAGCAGCCTTAATGACTCAAAGTTTTCCCAACTACTTTCCTTGTCCAAAACTCAGAGGTATTGGCATTGTCTTGCTTTCTTGTAATGAAATATGCATAGTATGAAGGAATAGACCTAAATCTTTGATAGACCAGCTCTTGGTGGCTATGTTAGAGCGTCAGATTAACCAATGGTGTTATGTTCACTAGCTGGCACTGGAAGTTTGAGAGTATTTGAAGTTTGAGTGGTGAGGTTCTCATCTGGGACTTGCAGAGAAATGAACAAAATATTTATTACAATGCAGTTGTAAGTAATGCTGCTGGTTATTTGAGTCTGTCCTCCAGTGAAGGAAATAGGGAAAAACAGCCCACTAAACAGAAAGGTAAAAGGAAAATGTAATCTCGTTTTGTAAAATCAGTTGAAACAAGTGACATTATGAGAAAAAATGAGAGCTGGGCAGATTCAGAGCTCTGCAACATTTGCCTAAGCTTGAAAAATCACCTTTTTTATGAAGCAAGAACAGCAAGACACTGAATGCATACCAAGCGTTGGGGAAAAGTGAAAAATGACAAAATCTTTCACTCGGAGATGTGATACAGATAGAGTGAAGGTTTTACAGCTACCTCATCACCTACTTAGAAACAGCCAAGCTTTCCCTCCTGCGAGCCTTTCTCAGGCTGCTTCTCCGCACCCTACATGAATAAGATTGATGGTGTTCTGATCCCAGGCAGCCAATTTCAGTCTCTCAAGAAATAATCCACTACATTGACAGATGAGTGGAATTTGACATGATGTTCACCTCGGATTCAGATTGCGCTACACCTGGGAAGTACCAGCTAGCGAGCGTCCTTTAGGGAAACTGTTAGAGATTTTGGACAATTTCTGCTGTCACAACAGAAAATCAAGACAGTGTTTTTTATAAGGCCATGAATTTGCAGCCTGCCAACTGAATGTGAAAGGTTGTACATAAAAGGGACGGAAATATGTTCACTAGCAAACTGAGTAATTTTAATGTATTCAACTGCAGTCCCTGAGCACACCCTATTTTTCATATTTATAATATTAGGAATGCGTCATTTACTTTTAGTTAGTCACTGTGTAAGTAAGATTAAAATGTTCAGCCAAATAAAAGTGAATAAAAAAATGGATGCAGATGAGCCAGTGCATAATTTCAGTAATTTAATATTTGGTATATGAAAATTCAACTTATTGAATCATGGCAAATATAGCTGTAATCAATAGCATGCTCAGCATACCTTTCTTTCAGTTCGTGATCTTCCATAGATAATGAGATGCTCTAAAATAAGAGAATTTGAGCTGTTCAGCTCCATCGCGGGGCTATTTTGGTACAAGATAATTAAAAAGGCAGGTTCCACCCTATCTTGTGCTTCTCATACTTGATGAATAGAAGAGTCTCACTGAGCACAGGAAGGTGCAGGTAAAAGATAAAATCCTCGTGGAGTGTATTTAGCATAATAAACTTGAACTGAACTCAGTGGATTAGCACAGTGAAATATATCCATCTGTACTACTGTGGTTAAGCCAGTTTTGAAACCCTGGAAATCAAGGGCAATATATGAAGAGGTTGGTTTATCATCAGAGATTTCTCAGCTTGTTCTTTATTTTTTTCCCTGAAACTTTCTTAAGCAAGTGTCTGAATGGCTTGAAATAGATTTCTACACACTGTGAAATCACAGAAGTTTAAAGCTTTCTTTCAATGTAGTATAATTTTTCAGTTTTATAATTCAGTACTTTTTTATTCAGTTAGATGACTTAGCAGGAAGTACGAACCTGAAAACAAATGTGATAAAAACTGCTTTACGTGACAGTATTTGTAATTGACTGTAGCTTTATTTTCTGTGAAATGTTGGCAGGCGGGCACAGATAGTAAGGGCATAGTAAATATTGCTTGAATATAAGATGGGTGGTGCTGTATATTGAATGCCACTGTTAAGTACCCTTAAGTTTTGGTGGCTGTTCCGATTGACTCTGATAGGTGAGGTAGGCAGGGTAGATTTTCAGGCTGCTTTGCTGGGATCTGGAGGAGAACTTTGGAGTAAGCTGGCTGAACACCATTGCAGTATAAATTCCCCTTGGGTAATACACATGGCTTTCTGCAGGGTTTTTTATGATTATATTTCATTTTCACAAAAATTATGTTAGGCAAAGGACGTGTGAAAGCATTCACAGGAAATAAGTTTATGTGGAAACAAATCTCCATTTTTTTCAAGCATGTAATTTCTGTGCGATTTAATAAGAAACAGCGGTAATGAGAAGAATTCCACACTGGCCGTTTAGGCTCTGAGATACACACAGTTGTAGAGCTGTTGAATTGGCCTGAGGATTAGAGTGGACAGGTTGTAATTTGCAGAGTTAGCTGAGTGCCTGTGATAGTCTGTTGATCATCTGATTGACAGGATTCAACCTGTCCAGAGGTAGGAAGTAGACGCTGGCATTTGGCAAGACAGCATGATATTAACACAGCAAAAGGTTCAAGTTTAAAAGATAAAAAATAACCACTCCCCCCTCAATCATGCAATTCTTAGTGAATTTTCTGGCTTTGTTCCATAAATGAGGGATGTTTTGCTCCTGGTGAGGACCATCAGCTAGTACTGAACCACAGTGGACAACACTGACCATGTGTTGCTTAAAAATACAGGAAGGCACGTTGGATTCACCTGTAAGTCTGTGCAAAATAATTAGGTACACATTATGGATGCTAGGTTAGTCTTGCACACAGTGTAAAGGTGCGAGGCAGACACAAGCAGAAACATGTACGTACTGTAGCAATGCTGACATTTGCAAATATGTTAATTAAAAATAGACCTGTTCAGAGGAAGAAATCATGGACTGAATCAAGGCTGGAATCGCATGTCTACTAAACATGAAGTACCTTTTATTGTGACAGTAGTTAATGATGTGCCCATTAAAAATCATCTCAAGAAATTATTCTCTATACCTCATATTACGAGGAAGAAAATCGGTCTCAAAGCAATTCTACACAAACTGAAAAGCATTATCAACCTAAGGATGCTCTGAGCATGTTTCTCAGTATATAGCATCTTGCAGAAACTTGAGTCTGTGGCTGTGAGTAAAAAATTTCTTAGTTCTGATCTTGGCCTTCCTACTGATTTTTGTAGCCTTGGGGGAAACTACATATTTTCACATTTCAAAAGGTCTGCTATTTTCATATGTCCCATGTATGTGGCTAGTCAGTTCAAAACAGACTGGGAAGAATGTTGGTCTGAATCTAATTCCTCAGGAAAGTGTAAATAAAATATGTGTCTTCACTTTGCAGAGCAACTGAGATTTGGAAGATGAATTCAACAGGATTTTTGCTCTTGGTGTTGATAGAGGCAAGTGTAGGACTAGGTAGTTAATATATCAATGTATACTGTGATTTTCTGTGATTAGCAAGAATTGCATTCCATTAATCATACTGTGTGAATGCAAACTGTTGCCTTCAGTACACAGTGTCCAAATTGCCATGCAACAACTTAGCCAGTATCCAGTAGATCATGTCATGACATGAAAGCTGACAACTGGTGTTTCTTGCTGTGTTAATTAACATGAACAAGTTTATAAGCTCTAAGGCCTGATTCAGATCTCGTTTACACCAGTAAATGCATGGGAGGCACCATATATATCTTGGTTTGTTCATGATCAGAAAAACCTGCTCACAACGAGCTATTCCAAGTCACTCACTGGAAATCATCTCTCTCGTGATACTTTTCTGTTATATACCTCTGGCCTTCACAGTCTGCTCTTGAAAATGTAAAGCTACCAACTGCTAAGTAAAGAAATCCAGGTTGGAGGTACTTTGTTCCTGGTCACTTACAAAATATATTTGGATGTATGTGGACAAACATATTTGTATGTATTTTGTGTAGGCAGAGAACTGATGTAATGAAATCAACACTTAAGGACGAGGTAGGATTACCAGCAGCATGATAGCAATGAATTGCCTACTATGGTTGTGTGATGCACTTGTTTACAGCAGCAGACTTTATCAGGAGTATTGCACCCTGTGATTTTTTTTTTTCCCTGAAAAATCAAACCTCCAAAAGAGAAACAACATGGCTATATGGTGTGTTTGCAGCCAGAGTTAGCTATGGGGTTTTTTTTTTCCTGGGGTCTGTAAGCTGTTACTTTAATGGGCTCTTGTCTCTCAGGTAAAAGGGAAAGTGTAGGTCAGCATTACCAAGGAGCAACCAGTACTCAATGGAGGGGCAAAGGCAAGAGGACACCTCCTTCACCAGCGACGGGTGCGTAGCTGCGAGGCTCATAGCTCAGTTGCAGGTAGAGGAAAGCTGTCACCAGTCACGCTGCTGAATGTGACGCCTTGTTACTTCTGATCCAGGGAAACAAAGCAACCTGAGGGGGAGCAGGTGTTGCAGCTCGGTGGACTGTGAACAAGAGCATGGCCAAGGTGCGTGGTAGGGCACTGAGCAGACTGCTGTGCCCAGCACAGCTCTGCGGGAGCTGCTGGGAGCACGGCTGTGTTCCCTGCAACCACCCCCACCACACACCTTTTGCAAAAGAGCAATGGCAAGGTGCTAATAGTGGTATTTTGAGAGAAAGGACATGCCTCTTGCATGTGTGCTTTGTACTGGCAGTGTCTGTGCTCTGGTTTGGTCCCCCCTGCTCTGTCCTTCCTCCCAGCCAAGCTCCTATCCCCAGCCCGTGCCACTTCAGCTCTCCTCCAGGCCCCTCTGCAGGCAGCCACACAGGCAGGAGCAAAGCATGTCCCTCTTTGCGCGGCAGAAGCTGCTCTGGGGAAACAGGGACCACAACATGCCTCTTGCTGCGATGGCCCCAGCAGGCATCTTCTCCTCCCACGCCCGTGTGCTGAGCCTCCATCTCCAAGTGCAGCCTTGGGGCCTTGGTGAGTCATGAAGGGACCTTTCAGCGCACTGCACTATTTGTAGCTCGCTGTCATGGTATTAAAGACTGAGAATTCATACTATGGTGGTTAAGTCTCAAGGAAAATTTGGCACCTACAAATATAAACCCCAAAGGCAAACTACATTGCTCTGCGCCGAAGTATTTCTGCTGATAACATGAGAAACCTGCCTTTAATGATTAGCCTACTTTAGTCCAAGGCTCATTTATATTTTAAAAGTCAATATCCAAGTGCATTTCCTCATAAGATAGATGTGTTTTCTCCCATTAAGTTTCATATTGTTTTATCCTTTGTTTATTGTCGAGCGGTGTTCCCCAGGGCTCAGTTTT
>NW_009216707.1:546-840 GCF_000690835.1 Fulmarus glacialis | reverse complement strand
GGCGCAGGAGGGTGGGTGCGGGCGGTGGGTGCCCGTGGGGAGCAGGGGGGGCCGCGTGGTGACGCTCAATCTCGGCGGGAACCTGCGTCAGGGGGGTCCCCGTCTGGGGGGGCACCTCCTTTGCACGGCGCGGTGCTGCACGGCCTTGCACGGCTTTGCACGGCCTTGCACGGCTTTGCACGACTTTGCACGGCTTTGCACGGCATTGCACGGCTTTGCACGACTTTGCACGGCCTTGCACGGCTTTGCACGGCTTTGCACGACTTTGCCCAGCTTTGCACGGCCTGGCCCGGA
>NW_009216707.1:0-294 GCF_000690835.1 Fulmarus glacialis | reverse complement strand
CACGGCATTGCACGGCTTCTCCTGGCGCTGTGTTTCGTTGCACAGTTTTGCACAGGATTGCACGGCTTTGCACGGTTTTGCACGACCTTGCACAGAATTGCACGGATGGTGAAGCATTGCCCAGCATGCCACGGCATTGCACGGCTTTGCACGGCTATGCACGGCTTCTCGTGGCGCTGTGTTTCATTGCACAGGCTTCGCTCAGGATTGCACAGCTTTGCACAGCTTTGCACGGAGGGTGAAGCATTGCCCGGTGTGCCACGGCTTTGCACGACCTTGCACGGCATTGCACGA
>NW_009216706.1:848-3046 GCF_000690835.1 Fulmarus glacialis | reverse complement strand
AAAAAAACCCAGAACAACAGGGAAGCAGGTCTCTCCCCCCTTGCAAGGCCGTGTTTCGTGTGCTGGGGGACATCACCACCCCTCCCGCTGTGGGGAGGACACCGGGAGCCTCACTGAGCCATCGGGTCTTTCCATCTCTAACTGCTTTGATTTTGTGATCCCACTTTTCCCATTCCTCTCTTTCTGTCAAAAAAGAGCTGTCTTTTCTTAAATAATAAAAATAATCGGAATTACTAAGGGACCTCTTAATGGTGCTGTACTAAAGAGCTTCTTACATACTCTGATTTTGCTGCTCAGTGTCTTTATTCATGTGTTTTGCTTAAAGTTGCTGCTGCTGTGAGGATTTTTGACAGCTTGGCGGGTGGCTGGGGCTCCCCGTGTGTATGCCCCCTTCCATCCCAGTGTGTCGCCAGCCCGTCCTGGCCCCGAACCCAGGTGGCGGCAGCTCGGGGGGCCCGGGGGTCCTCGCTGATGCCTTGGCCCCTCCGAGGAGTCACGGGAAGGAGCTGGGGATAACCACAGCAGGCTCTGCCCGGCCGGTGAGATGCAAAGTGCCTGTCTCTGCCTTGTGAGGGGAGAGGAGATGGAGCCGGGTGTCCCCACCCCGCGTCCCCCCTTGCCAGCACCGCGAGTGATTGGCGCTTTCTGACAGCAGGAGATAAAACAGTTTTTGGACACAATAGCTTAGATCCTCCCCAAACGGTGGGGCTGTCTGTCTTCCACTAGCATCTTTCATCCCCATTTTCATCTGCCTGTTTCAGGATTGTCTGAATGATTTATTAATTGCAGACTGGCAGATAGGAGCATCTGCAAGGCCCTTTCCCGTGTTTGGGGAGAGCTGGCCCTGTTGCACGCAGAGCCCCGTGCTGCTCTGCCACAGCCCCCATTACTGCTCAGCTTTATTTTCTCAAAACATTTCAGCCAGTAATTCTTGGACTGCGGCTCTTTCAGAAGCAATTAATTGTGAGCTGCAAAATGTGAGTCATTTTGATGAATTTGATGGCAGCTACCTGTTCAGTAGGATATGGCTTTTGGAAGTAGTACAATTTATTGCACTTAATATGTACTTCCCCTAGATTCATTCAAAATCTGAATTCTAATATTGCAATTAGCTGTGTGCAGGGACACCCTCACTAATTAACCACCCTCTAGGAGCGCAGATAGGAGAGGGGACCGATGAGCTGCAGCCCCTGGACACGCTCAGGTCAACACCAAGGCTGCTGCAGAGCAGGACCTCGCCAGTGCTGGCTCATTCATCTCCTCAGAAAGCCTCAGCGCTGCTCTCCGGGCTGGGAAGCCACCGCTGGCCCTGCTCCTTGGGGGGACAGGGCTGCAGCGAGCGCTGGGTCTGGCGATAGATCCCTCCAGGGGAAACCCAAACCTAAACCGACTGCAGTGGTCCTGGATCTGCTGATGTTGTAGTGCAAATGTAATGTCTTTTAGGCCAGCTGGGTATTCAGACAGTTTTTCAGAAAAGCCTGTGGCCAGGGCGCCCGCAGCAGCCTGGTTTCTCCTCTCACCTATCTGCCCCAGGCTCATTGGTCTGGGGTGGCTCGGAAGCTGCTGACTCCACTCCACCACGTAATGGTGCAGAGCTGCTGCTGCTGCTAGAGAAAGAACGTTCTCCATGGAGTGTTTTAAATTGTAAACCTTTTCAAATGTTTAGATCTCTGTAATTTTTAAAGGACTATTTCTTACGTGGTCCAACTTCTCTGCCAGGCATGCAGGAAGGATGCTTGAAATTTCGTGTTTTGGATACTCCCTCTCCAATCTGCCCAAGTTCCCTAGGTCCAAAGCGAGTGGCTTTTTTCTTCCTCTTTGCAGCTATGTGACATGAGCTGATTTTCATCACTTTCCCTTCATTTCCTCTGGCAGTGAGTGTCACAGCCCTCGAGCTGCGGTGGGCTCCCATGAGGGCAGGCGCCCCGTACCACCGCCGAGCACTGCGCCCGGTCCGTGGGGCTGCCATTAGTCGTTCAGTTGTGCAGAGACGCTGACATCTTGTCATTCTTTTAAATTTTTTTCCAGATTTCAGGTTGAAGTGTGATGTCGAGTTAAAAATTTTGCCCTGGGCTGTCTGCAGGGCCTCTTGGCTGCTGCAGTGCCAGCATCTGCCGGGGAGACCCCCAGGTCCCGTGTCGGAGGGCGGCAGCCCCGAGCTGGCACCGGGCGGCAGAGCGGGGGAGGCTCCTGCTGGC
>NW_009216706.1:0-834 GCF_000690835.1 Fulmarus glacialis | reverse complement strand
TGCTCGGCCTTGCATTTCACCACCGCCCGCAGAGGCACGTGGGGCCCGGGGCAGGTCCCTGGGGAGGGAAGGTCCCTACACAGACCTGGCCCAGGGATCAGCCTGACTCCAGCCCGACCCGACTGCCAGCCGTCAGTTAGCAAAAGCATGGCACGGCTTTGGCAAAAGGGAACGCTGCGTGCTGGGTCTGGGCATCCCTTGAAGATGCTTATCCCCGAAAAGAGCAGCTCTTGCAAAGCCGTGGGCGAGGCAGCCGCAGCGCAGCCCTTGGCCAGCACCATCGGCAAACAAGACACCGTTTATATGTTCAGCATCAGCGGAAACTAGCGGGGCTGGGAGGTGTGCATCCTCTCGGGGGAGGGAGAAGGGAGCAGCCATCCGCACACCACCTCCATCTGAGCCGGCCCCTGGGGCCCCGTCCTGCAGCCCTGCGGGGGTTAACGGGGGCTCCCCGGGGGCTCGGCCACCGGCGCAGCAGACACTTGCTGTGGAGGGTGAGATAAACAGAAAAGTCTTGGACTGTGGTTCTGATTGGGATCCAGTTCTCACTGTTTTGCTAATATATCCATTTTTTCTCCTGGTGTATTTTTTTATGTAGAATAGCAGTGATTAAAATTGGGATGGCCTTCACTCTGTCTAATTGCATTTCACAGCAAACCTATTTGTAGAACAATCCTCTCATATTTTCTGACTGCTCGGCTATTAAACTAAGGGCAGAAAAAAGAATTTATGATTGTGGTTTTCTGTGAGGTTTAAATAATTATTGGTTTTGGAAACTATACCTTGGAAACACAGAGGAAGGAGCGGTCTGAAGGAAGCCTGGGGAGCCAGCGA
>NW_009216705.1:0-1388 GCF_000690835.1 Fulmarus glacialis | reverse complement strand
TGGCACACAAAGAGAGGGGAGGGGGTGGGGGAGAGGGGGAAAGAAGAGCTCTAATCAACAAGTATTTTTTTTTAAATGCACGGACACACAGACATGGACACGCGGACGCAGCCACGCTCTGCAGCCTCGCAGTGTTGCTTCGGGCAGAGCAGGGGAGAACAACATTTTGAAATAAAAATGCGGGTTTTGGTGTTGTGGTGGGTTTTTTTCTTTCCTTTTGAAATTGCAACGCCCGAGCCGCATCCCCCGTGCAGTCCCCACAGATGAGGACAAAAGTGACCTCTCCTCCAAACGCACAAGGCACCGAACACGCTCACGCAGGCAGCAGCTCAGCTGGGAATCTTACACTTTTCGCCACAGCTTAAAATAACGCGAAACCTGGAAGATCCCATCCCTACCCTCCAGCTATGACCTAAAATGAGAAGCACGGCTAGGCAAACTGCAAACTACTTAATACGTAATTTTATTTTTCAAGGGGCCTGCTAACAAAAATGTGGTGAAGTTTCCTGGCTTAGGAAGCACACCCAAGTAAAATACCAGCTGTCCAGATAAGTGAGCTGGGGAGGGGGCGGAGGGAGGGAGCACTTCGCGAAATATTTTCCCATAGTTGGTGTAGTCAGAGAAAAAAAAAATATTTTATCTGCGTGCTAAGTAGTAAGCATGCATTTGTCTCTTTTCCCCCTTGGTGCCCGATCAAGGCCCCACACTCTATCATAGATGTTACTATCTCTCCTTTTAGGATCATTTAGTATTTTTTCTAAAAGGCACTGAAGGGAATCGGTGTCATTCCCCCCAAGCAATGCCCTGGCACAGGCTTGAGTTTTGTTGGGGACGTGTTTCTTTTTCCTCATGTTCTTTCTTTCCTAAATAGAAAACTCAGCTCAGTGCCCCCAATGTATTTATTTCTTCTGTCTCAGGGAAGAGCTGCCTGCGAGAAGCGAATCCCTTTTATTCTTACTACCTTCCGCGATGCGAATAGCTCTTTATTTACAGTGTCGGAAGAGTGTTATTATGGCACGAAGGAGAACACCAGAACAACACTTCTCCGACTAAAATCCAGAGCAAGGAGAGCCACCTCTCCCGTCTGAACTCCCAACTGGGGCCTTTCCGAGAAAGACAAAAAACCCACGGGAAAAAAAAAATTAAAAAGGAAAATAAAAAGAAAAAAGAAAAACAGAAAGACAAGGCAACACCACCTCCCCCCAGTCCATCCTCTCTCCCCGAGAGCTCTGTTTTTCCAGGACCCGTTTCCCCTGGGTGCTGGCACCTCAGCTAAGAGTCAGGCTGGGATTGCACTCGCCCTGAAATTGCCGGCAGTGGCAGTGCCACCGCGCAGGTCTCCCTCCAGAGCGGGCGGCTGGGGGCTCCCCGGCCGCCGCCCTCCCGCC
>NW_009216704.1:90451-94626 GCF_000690835.1 Fulmarus glacialis | reverse complement strand
TGCCCGCTGGCCCCGCGGGCGCTGCTCCCCCGAGGGCCTGCCCAAACACTGCCTGCTGACTTCCAACCCCTGCCTGCAGCAGGGAGGGATTCGGGGATGGGAGGATGGATGCTGGCTGGAGAAATCTGCCACCTCTTCACAATGCATTTGCAGCTAGCAAGCCAGCGGTACGTGGAGGAGGAAATGGAGATATTTTACAGCTCAGCTTATAATGCTTATTGAACTAGCGAAAATCAAGATAGTCTTCTTTAAAGATTTTCTGTGCTTAGTAATATGGTTGGCATAGGTATAGCTAGCTATAAGGTTCTGTAGTGGGATGGCAGACGTTACCCTGCATCACGCACTCATGTTTCCTGATATAAAATAGATGGCAGGCTGACAAAACTTCAGTAAACCTGAATGCCTTTAGTTAGCACTATTCAGACAATTGCATTTCACAACGATTTTATAGTAGATTTGAAGAGAACTCATTTATTCTGTGAGCAGGATCTCCAGTTGACACTGACTTTCCAAACTGGCCCGTATGTCTCATAGCTCGAAACTCAGCATTTACCAGTTCAGATTCATGATTTTATTCTGGAACACCTGAGTGTTTTACTCTGCACTTGGAAGCACTGAATACAAGATCATATTGCTTAATAGCCAACATAACGGGCATTGCTGATCGTTAATGGATCGTGTTCTCCATGGCCTGGCTGCCATGAGGTGGAGCTTTGTCTGGAATGTGATGGATCTACCGACAAAGCAAAAAAATCATTCTCTTTTATTTCGCTGCCCTACCAAATTTCAGACAAAGAGGGTCCACACAGAGAATCCGTGAAAGAACCAAAATTCGCAAAAGTGAGCCTGATTTAGGAGGAGTCAGAATTAAAAATAAAGTGCTACATGTTGTGCTCACTCATGGACAAGCAGAGAGTTATTCCAGGAACCAGAAGAGGATAGTTTCTCAGATTGAAGGGAGCCCACTGGACCTCCTGAACGCCTGGTGCCTTTTGTCCGGTGTGCCCACATATAGTGCTATGAAACAGCACAGACTCTGAGGTTTTGGCATTCTCCTGGATTTCTTAGTTTGTTTTTTTGTTTTTTATTTTTAATGATAGAGTCTTCCAGTTTAAAATATTTTTCCTCTCCTATTAAATGTTATTCCATTAAATTGGGCACTGTTTTTTCCTATTAGATTATGCTGAATATTTGACCTTTGGATAATCCTAAAGTGCAGCAACATTTCCCTGCAGTGTTAGTTTCACTGAGCATCTCAAAACAGAGGTAGTTCAAAATCAGTGTGAAGTTTGAGTTCTTATGATAATAAGGCCTGATTTTTCTGAATGCTGTAAGTGATAGGGAGGAATAGGGGGCAACTCTAAATAGCCCTAATCCTGCTCTTAGTAATTTCAAATATATTTGTCCTCCAACTAAAGAAGTAGTTTAAGGCTATTCCTAGTCCAGTTCTTCACAGCAGAATATCCAGTTTATCTTTCAATGCCTGAGAATACCCAGGGATACAACTAGATCTTCAATTGTTCTTTTTTCCAAAGTGTAATCTATTCTTATCAACAGACCCAAACTCTGTCAGGTTAGGTAAAATGCCCAAAGCAAGAGTCTGATGATCCAAACAGTATTGTTTTTCTTTGACTCTCAACCTGTGTGAGTATAACACAATACAAATATGTCTCCTAGCCTTTTTATTTTCCCCAATCTCTTTTTCTAATCCTTTCCTTCAGATCTTCCATAATTATCACCAAATTAAATAAGCTTTTCAAACTCATTCCAATGCCAGTTTACAATGCAGTTTTCTATTACAGACATACACAGTAATGATATGAGCTCTGCCTCACTTCTTTTTCAAAGCTTAATCCCAACTTTAATATTAGACTCAATCTGAGACAAATCGAGGTTTTTCTCCCACAAATAATGACTCAACTTCAGCTGATTCTCATGCCACTTCAGCTCTCTAGGTCCAAGAAGATAAATTATTAAATTCACCTTTTTGTTCCAGACCCTACCCATAATTTTCATCTTAGCTTTGGTCACTTTAAATACATCTACTTTAAAAGTAAATATTTCACATCTACAAAATGTAAATACACATCTTGCCATTGCAAGGGTAAAGAAGATCTAGCAATAAGGTCAACTAAATGTCTCTAAAAGTCCAGCAACAAACCAAGTCAGCCAACTTCCTAGCCTTTTGAACCCTGACCCCAGGCTTATCTGAAGAGTAGACACTGAATTTTCTCTCAAAGCCAAGCATAAGACATTCGTATGTGCTGCTGCTGGTCCTTAGCCAACTTCTGTACATTTACAGGATTCGACCAGAAAATGGGGTGTTCAACCTATGGCCATCCCAAATCCTCACCATTCTTTTTCCTGATTATTCTGGCCCCGCCTTCACCTTCTGCAGACATCTGAGCCTCTGCTGGCCCCTCGGCCACTCTTTACTCTTGTCGTTGCATTTGCCTATGTTACTTTCTCAGAGGACACCGGAAAATAGGACGGGTTTTTGAGAGGGAGATATTTTTGGCTTTGCAAAGCACACTTCTCTAATGATTTTCTGAAGCGCCAAATGGCTTAGGGATTGAGAAAGAATGCATTTTTTTCTGAATACTTTTTCTTTTTTATAATAGAAAGCAGGCTTTGTATGGTACCTGTAATTGAATTGGAGAAATCTGAGAATTCTGCAGGCATTTAAGGACATATGTATAGGATTTAGGTGAGTATAGATTCAAGTGCATAAATGATAAATGAAATACCAGTCACAGAATATTATTTATTTCTGTCCGTAGAGGAATAAGCATATTTTGTTCTACTCTGATTCTTGTTTGAGACCCTGGTACTGTAGCTACACCTGTGTCAGATCTTAGAGAGATATGAAGCTGCAGTGATGTGGCCGGTGGAGGAAAAGTCTCCTTTTGTAGCCCCTGTCCTAGATTGGGCATGCTCCAGCAAATCCCGCTCTGGAGTAGAAGCCCTCTCAATTTTAGGCAGATAGCGCATTCATAGCGGTTCATTGGGTCTCATTGTCTGTAACACGAGGAGCTAAATTCCTGATGGAAACACTGAATTTAATAATGGCATGCAGAACTTCAGAACAACCCATGTGTTTTTAGAAATTCACGTATAACCAGTAACATACAAAATACAACCTCAAATCATGAATGCTTCCAAGGAAATTCATCAGCCACTGGCTACAGAGTTGCCTCCCAGGACGCTGGGAAGAAATGCTCATGCAAGCCAGTTGGACATGGATCAGACACCAACTATCTGCCCATGCTTCGTGTGGTTGCATCTTTTTGTCCAGTCTGTTTGACAAGGATGACAGAAAAGACTACTTTCTTCATCAGCCAAGATCTCAGGCTTCTGAGTACCTGTCTCAGCTGGCCTTGTTCAGTCCTCAAAGTCCTCCTAAGCTACTCGTTGAAAAAGTGGAGTTGCCGCAGCAGCCCGTGCGCACCTTTGGCCTGTGATACAGATTAAAAAAAAAATCCCAAGCCTTGATCAAAACTGTAGCGTAAAGTACTATCCATTAATCCCCTTTGCACAGCAAAAATGTTTGTTGGAAAAATATGCAGAAGACTGCACCGTTCCTAACCTGCTCGAATTTTTGCCCCAGGGACCGCCAGCCAGGACGGGTGCCTCCAGACCTGTTTCTCCAAGAGATAGGTGTCTCCTCCAGCCAAGGCCCCGAGGACACGATTATGGTGCAGTTTCAGTTAAATAAAATTGATAAATTCTCTTGTCCACATAAAAGAAGTCCATACCCCATTTAGCAGTGCAATTTGCCTACCTACCGTCACTAACATAAATCTCCTTTATTAACTGACTAATCTTCCTTCCTTCCCTCTTTTTCCTTCAGTCATACTTTCTTTAACTCTCCTTATATTAAGCATAAAGTACAAACCACAAAACTCCACTTCATTCTTTCTCCTCTCCCTAACTGTAAAAACAATGGTCTTTCATGAGAGCCAGGGCATTTTTCAAAGAGGGTTTTTTTCCTTACTCAACCATCCACTGGACCTTTCTGCTGCCAGGTGTGGGGCTGGTCCTCCATACCATGAGAAAGATTTGCTCTTGCAATATTTCCGGTCCCATTAGAAGCAGGAAATACTGGAAATCTCACAAAAAAAAAGTTGTTCCTTGAAGATTTTCCATTCCAGCTTTTCATAACCAAGGGACTCTGG
>NW_009216704.1:56213-90404 GCF_000690835.1 Fulmarus glacialis | reverse complement strand
CTCGTTCAAGCTGCAGCCACCTCTGCGCCCATCGTGGCTTGGCCACCTCCGCCCCAGCTGCCTGCACCGTTGCCACCTGCCTTCCACTGTCCCCGCGGGTGCAAATTAGACTTCCTGCACGGCTGTGTAAAGAGAAGTAAAGGGTTAAAAGAAACCTTATAAGCCTGCCTGGAAGAAGTACAAGGCATACAAGTCTTATGTAAATGTGCAATAAAAATGAGGAAAGGGAAAAAAAAATAATAACTTGAAGATGAGGGTGCTGTTTTTATTCCCAGTGTGGGCTAATAATTAGGGTGAGAATGTCATGCAATGAATTTAAAGCATCTCGTATTTGCTGTAGCCTTTGTTACTGTTTTTACCTCCTATTGGATTAACTTCCCTTCTAACCAATACAATATTTTTCAGCAATAAAGCATTCACTCAATATTCCTTTTCATAAAACCCTCCATGGCTGTAAGAAAACATAATTGGATGTGCACTATACAGCTTGAGCTTCATAAACATTAAGTCCAACAACATGTTATAAATAATAGTGATACAGAAGATTAGCTCTATTAACCTCCTAACTGAGCTGGAAGCATTAGCCTCTTCCAGAAGAACTACCGCTCCGCAATGCTATGTGCAAAACTCTTAGTGTCTGCCTTTAATTTCCACCATCGCTGCCATTCCCACATCTGCCTTACAGACCTTCCATGCTTCTGGTCCCTGCTAGGTCAAAATGCACAGTGGCAGATTGGCATATTGAGCTATTAATACGTTGCTATATGCGTTACAGATGTTGCATAAATGAACGGCGCTCTATCACTGTTCCTTGACACGGGGGCCCCGGGGGTGGGAGGCTGAGACCCAGATCTGTCTACAACCTGCCTACTCTGGCAAAAAAAAAGAGGGGGGAAAAAAAAAGAGAGTTGCCCCTTATTGCAGAATCACATTCCAGCTTGCAGAGTCAATTTTTCAGATGTTCTTGCTTTCCTGTTCCTTGTTCCTTCACTCAGACCTCATCTGGCCACGGTGAAAAATGATGTGACGCAGTTTTTTATTCTGCACTTGACACCCTTATGGAAGGCAACGTGGCTCATTGATTCCAAACTCCTCAAAGGTCAAGGCACTAGGAACAAAGATTTTTTGGAAGCAGCCCAGGAAAAACTTTAAACTTGGACCCTGTATACCCAGAAAAACAGAACTGTTAATTGTTACCCCTTCTGTCGCTATTAAGCTTCGTATGAACACTGAACATATGTTCCGTGATCATGTACTTTTATATTAAAATGTTATTGAGTCACCAGGTGAAACGTGTATTAAGTGCACAGCTGAAAATAGACAGTAGGTTTAAATTTTGACAGCAAACAGCTGTAGGATTTCTAAAACTTAATTCAAATAATGTAATCAATAGGTTATGCTACAGTTTCAAGTTTCCCAAACAAATTTATATGAAAAAGGATATTAATTTATTTGAGATTAGTTCAGCTAAAAGATAGATTTTTCTCTGTCACCTCTAAAACACAGATAAAAAAAGAATTTGAGATGTTTTAAGACGTGCAAAACATATTTTTTTGGTTTAACACACCACAAAATTATGTGCTCTTTTTTTTTTCTCTCTCTCTCTCTTTCTCCAGTGCAGATTAGTAATGATTACTCATTCCACTGTTTACTCATTCTGCAGCTGTACAGGTTTTGAAATGCTAATATGTGAATATGTTCTCATTTTATGATAAAATTGGAGAATGGGTCACATCCAAACAAAATACTGTATAAGGAGAGAACCTGAGTTTTTTCAGATACACATAAAACACGCCACATATAGCAATGTAACCTACCGTGGAATAAAGCCATGAAAAGTTAAAGGTGAATGTTTGCATTCAGAGCCATCGGCTCGGTCCTTCCAGCTGAAGCTTCGCAGGAGGTTGGCTTCAGCTGCGCCGGCTTCTTGCTGCCATCGAAGCCATCGGCCACCTGCGGGTATTTAGAGTCACTCTTGGGGCAAATACCCACCTCTTTGTGGCCACCAGGCTGCAGATGCCATCCCAGCCCTCGTGCAGGGTGGAGAGCAGGTCTTACGGTCCTTTCCATGGTCAGGAAACTCTGCAGGGGAAGGGGGTCCCAATCACAGGGAATTAGTTAATGGTTAACACATATCTGCCATACTGGATTTTGCGGCATGGGAAACACCAATTATTAGAAGCTGCCTATATGTGTTTATCACAAATTAATCACTAAATTTATTATATGTTATACGTGTGTGTGTTAAATGTACACACTATGGTGCAGCAAGGTCTTCTGAATGCAGGAGCTCCTAGCACTTTAGGCAGCAGACACTCTTGAAAAGTACCAGTTCTCATAAAAAATCAGTGGTGTAAAAGGACACTCTCAGTTCTCCACGTATGGTGGTGACTCCTTTATTTTCCTTTTCCTCTTTTTTACCTGGGTAATCTATTTGGCTAGTGGCATTATGTAGAGGACACATCATTTTGTGTCTTTTTAATGAAGTGAATTTTCCAGGGTAACCATGCTTGTTCCTCTTCTCTCCTCAACTTCTCATTATTTCGTAGCAAGGTCTTTAAAAGTGCAGACCCGTGCCATAAGGAAAAACAGTTTCCCTAAAGAGATGGCAATCTGGAATCCTGAAGTCATACTGAAACATGTTTATATTCATTCTTTCCTTTCATTATATAGAATTGCTCTAGATTGAACTGAACCAAACCAAAAGATTGTACTGACATTTTAAAAAGAAAATTATGAAAATCTCCAGGAGTTTGTTTTAAGAAAGCGTCTTTTATATGGTTTGGTTTTGACCCAGTCTCCAGCAGGTCTTCTGTTTGATTGTATAGGTTATATTAACATTTTAATGATTTTATTTCTATGTATTCATAGAAAGCTTTTTCACAGGGAACTCAGGTAATGATCTCACAAGATTTAGAATTTGAATTCAGTGTGTTTAGTTACTAAAAAGAGAGTCTTCCCAAATTATCTTCAATTTGTGTGGATACTGTTGAATACATATAGAAAAATATACATATTTTTGTGTGCAAGATGAATGACACCAACTGTTAACCCAAAGGATTTTCTTCATGTACAGAAGTGTATTACTCTGAGTTGTTTCCTGTTCTTGGGGAAGGGGCACATCTGTCCTTTCTTTGGTTTTTTTTTTTGTTCGTGGTCAGAGTTAAGAATTGTCTTTAGCTAAGCAAAGAGTTATACTTATAGTCAACATGACTGTAAAAACAAATAAACCTGTTATTTTCAGCTTCCTTTTGGCTTTTTTTCAGGCACATAATAAATCCCTACAATGTCTACAAATCTGCATAAATTCCTGTTTTTATTTATCTATTTAATTATTTATTTATTATGTCCTAGCGCTGCTGTTGCCCTGCCAGTGTTCACACGCAGGAGGGTGGCTGGAGAAGTCCTTGAAGAACCCGATCTGATGCTCACCGAGGCCAGGGGGACCTGCGCCCCAGCCTGGGGCTTTCCCTCCTTCCTCAAGAGACTGCCTGACATTACTGTCATTTAACTGTCATTTAACAATTTTTAATTTCTTCAGTTCCGTTGTTCCTTCAAGATGTGACTTCCTCTTCTTTTTTTTCCTTAAAAAAAAAAATCTATTACTGAGTTGTAGAGAACACAGATTTTCCATGTTCTTTGTGGTCTAGCTCCACCTATTTTCTTGGTGTGACATTAGCAGGGGGTTAAGCACCCGGCTTGGTTTTCTCAGGATAATTGAAAAGCTCCTGTGGAGAAGAAGAGGTGAAAGCCCATCCTTCGCATCTGCACTGCTCACGCAAAAGACTTTAGATTCCATCGCGTTGACCTGATTACTCTCAAAAAGGGCAACACTTAAACTCATGTAGAACAGACCTTCCTGTCCTGGGAAATTTCTTCTTACGCGACAGGTAAATCAGATATCGAAAACTACACTTATTAATTATCATCCGGTAGGTCCTCATTACCAGATTACCTTTAATCTGCAAGCCAGGCCAGCACAGGGAATGTACTTTTTTCCCCTCTCTGTGCTTTGAATAATGATTTGTTGACTTTCTTTGATATCTGCAGTCATGTAGAAGGTGGCTGGGGGTGGCGGAAAGGCAGTGTTACCTCGGGGCTTTTTGCTTACAGGCAGGAGTACATGGTAGGTAGGCCAAAATTGTCTGCACTTCTAAAAGGAAAATGTATTAAAGAGAATTGTAGTTCTTGCATATTGCCACTGCTGTACTGCATGGAGAAAAAACTCCATCAATACAAATCCCACAAAGACAGATCTCTGCCAAATATCATTTGGAGAAGCTGTGGGGCTTGGGAATTGGCCCCTCATTAGAGATGCTGAGATTTCTCTCTTTAGAAGGGCAGCCTTCCAGCCTATGGAAATTAATGGGACATGAACGTGTATATGCAGGTAAAATCCACCAAAAATACTACCGGGTGGGCAAATCCAGCAAACTGCACTGAATGTTGTTCTCAGAACTCCAAAGACTTCTTGCTCGGTGCCAAATAGTTGCAGTTTGAACATCTCTTTATTATTAGCACTGGACTATATTAACTGGTAAGTCAAATACAGTATAGAAGATATACTGCTCAATAGTATCTACTGATTTTTTTTTTTTTTTTTTTTAATTTATATATTCAAGTAAAGATAACTAAACTGGATTAGTTGAGCAATTTTTATAACAGTATTTGGTTGATGCTTCAAAATAGAAGTAACAAGTCTCTCTGAGTTACAACTGCTAAAACTTTCTAACAACTAAAAATTAACATTCTAGAAAGCACAGACAGAAATAAAATATGAGAACTTTAATGTCCGAGTCTGTTTGGTTTGTTTTTTCCTTAATATGTCTCCTGGGATTAATAAGTGCATGTTTATCCTACTGGGAGTCCCTGGAATACAGATTCCCATTTCCAGAATGGATAGTCCTGAAAGGCAGCAGGAACTGAGAGCAGTTTGGGAGCATTATTTCAGAGGTACCGTAGAGCAGACAGTTTTAAATGTTGAAATAAGTTACAAATAGTTATCTGGAAACCAGCAGTATAAAACCAGCTAACCAACAGGTATATGAGAACTCTGTGCTACCTGGGGCATAACTGTATTGCAAAGGGGCAAAATCAGATTTGCAGCAAGGGAGAAAAACCCTCTTGAAATATGAAGCTACTCAATGAAGGGCATGATCCTAAATTTGGATGTTTTTATCCATAAAGAAACCCAACTGCAAAAAAGTTTATATGAGAAAGAGCTTCAGACAACATCACCTGACTCAAACCAAAAACACTGGTCTGGAAAGAAGCAATACTGACTACAGCTTTTCTCTTCAACCTGCAGTAGTGGCTCTGAACAACATCTGAATGACTTGAGGAGAATTTGGATTTCTCACGCAGTTTTGCGTATCAGGGTTAGCTACTTAGAACTCCATTTACAACTTAAAATGGAGAGATTGATTTTCTGATGAAGTCCACAGGGACGTTTCTCAACCCAGTTAAATGAAAAGGAAATAAATTTGGAGAAAATGAATTTGAGAAGGAGTCTTCTTTGCCTTTTTTTTACAATTTGTTTTATAATTTTCTTCGTTGTCTGTGGTCCTTCTGCAAAAAAACGTCCAGCCCTGTGCCGAGCGGCTCTGAGCTCTCTCCCACAGATGGGTGCTGGCTCGCGCGGGGCACTGCCTGCCACGCAGGGCAGCTGCACCAGTGGAGATGAGATGTACCAGCAGGTTGCAAGCACCTCACAACCCTTCTCTCATTGCTACGGTATTGGAAGTGTCTACGGATGAATCCCCTTCCTCACAGCTCCCATAATAGCAGCCATTGGCTGGGCGAGGACATTAAAGCAGGAGAAAAAAAGGAATAAAAATAGCAGACCTGGGAATATATTCCATTAAGCATTCTATTGTACTTGCCCCAAAATTATATTCTTGGGAATTTACTCAACATTTTATTACTTGCTGTATTTAAAAATATATACTTCATCCAACTCTTCTTTACACAGTGGTGCTGCTAAACATTTAGCATATTTTATGCGTTCAAATAAACTGGAGAGTATGGCTTGCAATGCTAAAGAAAAGGTAGCAATTTACTGGCAGAACTAGATTTCACACTTGTAGTCTTTACACAGAGCCTGATATCGTTCAGTTTACTAATTGTAAACCTAGTAACTTTTCCGAAGAGCACAGAAGTCTTATTTCACATCTGTGCTAAGACTTAAACCAAGATGTAAAATCACAAGTGGCCATAAGCAGCGAGAGTCCAGGGTCTGAAGGCATGACTAAATCTAAGAATTTCCAGTATCTAAACAAAAATGGTTAAAAAGCATGTAACTACCCGTAGTTTTCAGGCCAGTGCTGGTGAGTGGAGAGGGAGAGGGATAAGGACATTGACAGCCAGTGGCTCCAGGAGCTGCTTCAGACTCCAGCTCTAGCACCTACAGGCTCTACAGCAACAGTTTTCAAGGGACCTTCCCTCCTCCAATAGAAAATTTGAGGTTAGAAAGGTATCATCTCCATTTTCTTTTAAAAATTGTTGTCAACGAGTGTGTATTTCAAAATGTTCTTTAAAGAATCAGGGAAAGGACACCCTTCTGCCTCCTGTGGTCATTTGCCAGGGTACAGGCTTAGCTGAGCGCACTTCCAAATGGGCTTATCAGCCACTCCATGGTTTGCCAGAAACATGATAAAATGCTGCCTTTTTTGGGGATTGCTGTTTGCAATGATGTTTGCTCTGCCGATGCCTGGGAAAGAGGGACCCTGCGGTCACCCCGAAAGCCAGGCCTGGGCGTCACACCAGGCACGCTCACGTCTTCTGCAGACACAGCCCACAACCCAAGTCATCTGAGCCAAGCCAGAATAGTTAAACTTGTCGCCATCTCAGAATTAGAAAAGTGAATTTAATCTTGGGCTGTCAGCTCAAATTTTCCCCACAGTTTTATGGAACAGCCTTATTTTCCCATAGGAAAAAAACTATGGGCTTCTAGCAAACCTTGGTAAGGAGTTATTTTGTTTGCTTTTGCAAGACTATCAACAAACCAAACTATGTAGGCTTGTCTTTAATTGTGAAAATTTTCCTATCACGCATTTTCCAGCTCCAGAGAAGCAAGGCCACCTAATGTGAAATGTGAGGGTTTGCAGGCTTTGTCCTCTGGATGCCATTAAGCTCTCCATAGATGTTTTAAGCTAACTGTTTCTAACTGCCAGTGTTGCTGTAAATTGGCATAAGACCTATGGAAAATGCCTAGACATGAAGGAAACTTTCCATTGACTTCACTTGATGTTGTCTCCACACCAGTGACAGGATAGTTTATCAATGCAAAGGGACAAGAGAGAGCATGAGGAAAAATCCTCCGGTTGTCCTTCGTCACACAGCTCATCCTAGAGCCGGGACTGTGGTTAGACGCAGAACAACCAAACAACTGCTAAAGGCTGAGAAAACAAAGCTGTAAACCACACGCGTGACTTTTTCCCCTCTTGTATAGACTGGTTGAATGCAAGGATTGCTCTGGCCACATGGTTGGGTTTGAAGGCAAAAGGAGCTGACTGTGTGCTGAGGCATGGTAGGAAGAGAGCTTCTACCAGCACTAAAAAGCACAGCAAAGACTTCTCTGTGCACATCAAGCTGCTTGCAAAGCAAGACCATTGCCGATACTGCGTTAAACAAGAGTGGCTGTACGGCAGAGGATGTGCCAGCTGATCATAGAATGGGTTGGGTTGGAAGGGACCTTTAAAGGACACCTAGTCCAACCCTATGAGCAGGGACATCTTCAACTAGATCAAGTCGAGTTAGCAGAGGTAGCCTTCTGTGGCTTTTTCCCTCTGTTTCTTCTGAAGACTGATGTAAACAGCCCTCAGCATGACCTCTGGCCCATCGGCTGCCCCGGGTGGGTGGCTGTCCTTCCTTCATGGCCAGCATCAAACAGCCATCGGCGCTACCAAGTGGCGCCGGGGCTGGCATGGCTGCCTTCCGAACTGCTGCCTCCCGTGCCGATGGCTCTGGAGGCAGAGGGAGCAAAACACAGCAGCGATCGCCCGCCCCAGTGCCTGCTGCAGGACGGCAGGCGTTTTTCTGCAAATATTCAGGTTATCTTACTACAGAAGATATTTTGCTCCTAATAGTGCATGTCGTCTCTGTGGAAATAGACAGGTAAAGACAAAAATGTGCTTTTCGAGGAGTTCAAGGGATTTTTCATGTGACAAGCTACTTTCTGGTATAAATGACAGAAGCTTTTACAGCCCTTACTTTGTACAGCCCACGTGAGCAGCTGGGGCAGGAAAATGAAGATTCTTCTTCTGTGGATCTTCCTATAGGTGCTTCTGAAGAACAGCATAACAAATATATATGGTTTTACCTGGACAAATCCACTAACTCCTTGTATTAGAAAGACTTAAGGGGTGGGTGGAAGGCGGTTGCCCAGTCCAGCCTCACAGGAACATCCCTGACCAAACTGTATTTTGGAGTTTCTAATATCACCTAACTGTAGAAACTTTCATTTTTAGCTGACACTATTTTAACGTCTTAAACAATAATTACGTGCTGTGTAACTAATACTATACAACCGCATTTCCTTTCAGAATGTGCCACTAAGTCACCAAAGAGCTGACTTTAATTAAGACCAAGGTCAGAAATACAATTATATATGAAGGTACATGGAAGACAGAGAGCAAAGATGCAGAAAGTTCATAGCACACGTGTTGATACTGGGAGATGAGCAGCGGCTTGCTGCAGGCAGGTATTAGTTTTCATGAAAGCGCTGGAGAAATCCCCGAGGCTGTCGGGGCGCTCGTACTGGAAAGGAGCTGAAGTTACGGTAGGAGAAAAACTTCTGATATGGGATTTCAAACCACTCACATATCAGCTTCCTCAGGCTGGTGCCCTGCTATCGTTTTCCACATTGGGTACCAAATATCAGTACCTAAATGCCTTAATTGCTTTCCCAGGGAAGGTAAGAGAAGGTAACCAGTATATTTAACTGTACGAACCTTACATTATCTTTATTAAAACAAGTTACAAAATTACCTATATTATATGCCTGGGAAGATTTTTTGACATATTCAGTGATGAGCATGTGTTAAAATAATCATCCAGAAAAGAAAAAAAAAAAAGATCAGAATATCAGAAAAGTCACTTGCTTTTTAAATTATTGCTTCTAAGCAATACTAAGAAAACTATGGTCTGCTAAACTACTAAGAAAGTAACTTTTCAGTGTTGATACTGAAACCCAAAGAAATTTTTCACATTAAAAATAATCACATCTGATAATGAACGAAATTAACCACAAAAAACCCCTCCATCCTTCGTACATTTAGCAACGGGCTCATATTTTTCCCTTCGCAGATGTTACAATAAGGGTGTCAACACTTTTATTTCTTTGTCCGTAAGTTTAAAATTATGGCTGCTCCATGAATTGCTAACGTGCTCAGAAGACGCGGGCCCAGCTGCAGTGCACATGAGTTCAAGCTCCTGCCCGGGCCTCATGTTTCACCATGACCTCAGTTTCCTGTGCTGAATGGGAACCAACGCGAGCGAGCACTTGTAAAACTGTTTTTGAAGAGTGAAGTTATGAAGAGGTGCTGCAGTGTCAAACATCTGTTTCATCCATTACACTCAAATAGCAGCGGTGACTGTACAGTAGGGCAAGAGCCGTCAATAAATTAAAATCCTCTCGTGGCCACGCTCTCCTAATTCTCTTGAGCCGCCTGGCTCTTGTGCCAATTTGAGCCATGAAATAAAGAGGCTAAATAAGAAAACGGAAATTTTGCTTATTCTGAGATAGCTCCTTGCTCCACTGCTAATTAGGGTTTTCTTACGTGGTTGCAGGGTGGCTTTCAGGGTAAGCAACTTGTGGCTTCATCCGTCAATTAATGTTTGTAAACGCTCAAGGCTGAAACTGGGATTTCAACCTATCTTAAAAAATAATTTTGCTTTTATTGTCATTTTTGGTTAAAGTAATAGCAGGACAAAATAAGTAACACGTCCTTTTTAGAAAGCTGTGCAGTTTACACATGTATAAGTACTGAAATTCTATATTTATGATTTCTGGAACCCAATATAGTTAATTACATTAAGATATGTCCTGTAACTGGACCGCGTATCTCTTGTCAAAATTGGCATGTACGTTAATTACCTAAGGAAAAATACATGTTAGTTTAATAGGACAGTTGCTCCTTGTGATAAAATATAAATTGTATTCCAGACAAGATACGTTATGCAAAACAAGCAAAATCTGAAAAACAGAGATCTATTTATAGCCAGGAGGGGGGTGGGGGTCTGGGAACTAAAATATCAAACCAGGGAGTCTGAGAAAATGTTAAGAGGCTGCGAAGTTGTTCACCTCGGGGTTATTGGTTCAAATATTGCTGGGATTAGTCATGTTCACCAGAAGCCGTTACCACCTAATGGCTCTTCAGCGGTCGCATGAAACGGGCTGCTGGGCTGTGGCGGGGGCGTTTGCCATGGGTGGGTGTCCAAAAGGCAGCGCCACAGCCATCAGCAACCTCATCAGCTTTGCTGGCAACCATGTCAGGCCCTTCCCATCCCAACAACCCTGCCTGTTTTCTCTGGTCCCCGTTCAGGCAACATGAATCCATCTGACAAAAAGCCTTGGTCCAGCCTGCTCAACTGCTGGTATTATCATATGCGATCTGGTTTCTTTCCTCTGTCTTTCTTTCAGCTGTGAGAAGAAAATTTTAAAGTGAGAAATGTAGATGTGTAGCAGCATATCTACTGATATGTCTACATATCTACAAAACACTACCAAGTGATTTAAGAATAAAAATGGAGAGTCTCTTGGTCCCTGTTGGGCCTGGAATGGTTTTGGTAAAGAAAAATGTAGCATTTGAGCTTTGTTAAAGACACCAGGATAAATGACCAGCATGTTCAAATGAGCCAAACGGAATACTTTCCAGGCTACTTTTACCTCCCAGATGTGTTCTATCATTCATATCCCCCATCCTAATTACCTCAGGCTTAGCGCCATGCCAATATGGCCATATTGCCCTTGGACCCTGTGCGTACCCATCGCCTTTCCCTTCAGTGGTACTCTCCACAGGCAGAGGAACATGCAGGACTTAATCACAAAATAGGCAACAAAATGCCAATTCTCACGTGAGTTTGCAAAGGATCCTTAACCCCTAGTAGAGACCTGGCCTCTCGTCCGACTGCAAAATGCTCTTCACCATCTTAAGCAATTCAACTTCCTGACCCAACGCGATGCTGGAAGAAAAAGGACTGTTGCAAGGGCATCTGTTTCCCAGCTAGTGGTCAACATACTCTACAAGCTCACCCATAAGTTTCATAATGAGGCATTGCGATCATATGTTCGCATTGCCAGGGGTAAAAAAAAACTTACATTAAAGGAGATTTTGGGTTTAGTGGACTATATCTCACGTAATACAATATAATCTATTCAGAGTCAGCGTACATCTTCAGGGATCTAGTTCGGCTGGAAAAGTAGCCTCTAGAAAAAAAAAGTTAGAGATGTTTTTGTGGCTGCAGTTTATGACATAAACAAAAAGAATCATCTTGTGAAAAAATATTTGGCTAGCAAGTGCGATAAATATCGCATACTCCCTGCACGGCTGTGGAAGTCATTGGGTTCAGGCAGAGCAGGACGCTAATTTAAACGTAACAAACGGAAAAGTGTCTGAAATTTCAAGCAGCCTTCCTCTTAGTTTGCTGATGAAGATGGCCTACAAAGCAAACCGCTCAGTCATTGAATTTTCCTTAAACTCATTCCTTTACAGTAGATAAAGGTTTAAGACTTAGAGTTGGAAACTGCACTATAAGAGACAGAGATAACAAAAATGCTCAATTTTTTACACGTCTTCTTCTGGTGCAAACTGGAATCATTCCACTGACTGACTGGTTTGACTAGGAATCCTGTAAAAGAACAAGCAAAAGACAAACATAAAGCAAAACAAAACTAGAAATTCTTGGCACTTGGGGATTTGTGTTGGCCAAACGACGAGACTGAATCCCAGAATCTCTGTTTGGAAAGGATATGAAGTCATTGTTCAAATGTGCACATAAACTGGATCTAGAGGGATAAGATTAAAAAATTTACAGAGTTCAATCTCATAAAACTATCAATTATACGGGACTGTTTGTGTCCATTTCTGCGAATTTTTCTGTAGAACAAATGTTTTCCTTTACTTCTGGGTAGACCATGGAGCTGGCATAAAAGCTGGTATGCTACTATAAACAAGAGGCTAAAGATCTGCTTAGCAAACATATTGTGGTTTCATTCACAGAGCAGTTATTGCAGGAGAAATGGGGTTGGCTGCTGTGAAATAGGTGCATGGATCATGAGTTTATGAATCCATCTGCTATTTTGCAGATGAATCCTTTTGCCGTTCTTTGAAAGCAATATTTTGAGTGTTAGGAAAGTGGATTTTCTTCTGGGACCATACAGTATCTCTGCTTTTATGGTGCTTAATTTAATTTAAGTTAGAGGTCTTAAAGCTAGATGAGATAAAGGCAGGCTGAAGTGTGCTCTGGGTGAAGCATCTCACTGCGCTTTGAAAGGGACATGGTTTGTGTCTCACATTTCTCTGTTTAGACTGAAAAAACTTAAGCAAATACCAAAATTTAAAGATTTTGCTGATTGTCCAATATTCTGTACAATCACCAAAATATAAAATAAAGTGAAAGTCAAAAGACGTGGCTATGGAAATCTCCAGCATTTGCCAGGGTTGGACATGGTAAGCTGCTTGCCGGATGGCATGTGACATTTCTGGTGCTGTGGGAGAGGAGCTGGTGAGTGGCAGTGCACCATTAATTTTAGTTCAAATCATCCAAAATAACTGTGATGTGTAGGATGCGATACAGTCTACATCCCTCCTTCATTTCTACTTTCTGAGCAATCTAGTCTAATTTTGTAGAAAGTGGGCTATTAAAGGATGTGGCTCTCAGGGCTTTGTGCTTGCTGCAGGTCCATGGTTGTTTGCTTGGCCTTTTGTGCTGATGCAACATCTCTGAATTTGCTTGGCCTCAATCTCTCCTTCCTGCTAGGAAAAGTGAAAAAATAAAACACAAGTTTCAAAGTGGATCATGGTGGTGTTCTCGATGCCACATTTCACTCCAACACCAGCAGCGCTGTTGGACCTTGTTAAAGCAAATTTACAATCGCCTGCTTCCTTAAAGCATTAAATTCAGCGATTCCTTCTGGCTCGTTTCTCATGGTAAGCTTTATGAATGTGTTCAGAAATTTCAAATAGTAAAACAGTCTGACAAAAGAAGTTTGTGTATGTTTGCCTGAATTTGCTGATGAATCACCCTGTTCCCTAAAGCTTACTCCTGCACCGAATTGATTACTAGGTAGCTGAATTTGGGGGATAAGGTGGAGGTTAATGCTGATGGATAGCCAATGTTCTTTCCAATCTGGTGTGTTTCTAATACAAAATATTCAATTGCATTGGAATCTTGTTTTCATGATCTGTAGGATGTAGTCATGAGCAAATCTCAAAAGGTAGAGTGGTTTTGTTGCTTGAACTATGCTCCTTAAAAAAAAAAGAGGAAATCAGATGCTTGTCAAAAGTCTATCTAATTTCTTCTCTGTGCCAAACTAGGTTGGAAACTCATGAGAACGTTCTCTCCTGTGAGACTTCTGGTGCTTCCTGCCTCAGTTCGTGTTGTAAATGTCACAAGCACTTACACAGCTTTTCATGCGGTATTTCAACACCCCTGCTGCCACGCTCGGCCGGGAGTCAGCGGCAGAGAGACGCTCAAAAGCACAAACCACCGAAGAGGATGGAAAGGAACAGAGGGGTTCCTTGTACAGGTTGTTTTATTTATTGTTTAATTTGCATTTTTGCTAGAATACCAGTATATAATCTGGGTTTTGAATGCTAAGTGATAATACCATTGCTTCACTTTCACTTTTTCTACTTTTTCTTTGCCAGAATCCCGGGCACGAAAGCCCCTGGACACGGCTGCCCACAGGTTGCAGCCTGGATGCCTCTGCCCAACAGCAGGCACAGAGGCTGGGGAAAATGGTGAAATGCTACAGATTAATTCACAACGCAGAAAAAGTTGACTTCAGTCCCAGCCCTTCATTCCCATGGTTTTTAAGACCACGGGTGGTATTTTGCATAACCACAGACAGTATCAGGTTGGTGCCACCGACTGGAAAAGGCGAAGCGATACCTCCCGGCTGCCAGCTATGGAAGAGAAAAGGTCCCGTGCAGCCAGATGAACAGCCAGCGAAATGAAAGGTTAGCAATTTGTCAGGTTAAACAAATCTCTCAGAGTTTCCCATTCGTTATTTGAAGTCTTGTCAAGTTATGGAAAAGCATTTTAATTAACAACTCACAGATTTTAAAATAAAAATCAATAAGGTGCACGTATTTCTTTAAGCGTTGTCCAGAGTTTTCCTCCAAAGTTACAGTTTGACAGATTTCCATTAAGTTTATTGGCTTGAGATGATGTGATTGTGTTTTAATATGAAGAATTAATAAAAGATATATGAACTTATATTTATATAACCCAGTACAAAAGGGTCAGTGTATTTCCCACTCTAATTTTCTTCACAGTTTAGATTTAAATGAATTTGATTCTTCAAGGAAAAGCATCATGACATAAAGACATAACCCCCACACTCTTTGACTCCCACCACCCACATTCACGAAAAAAAAAAAAAAGAGAGAAAAAAAGAGAAGGAAAAGGAAAAAGTAAAACTTAGACTATCTTAATTTGTATTGGCTTCATTATTCTCTAGATAAAAGGTTACTCAACATAAATGAGGACTCCAAGTTCAAACTTTTAAAGAATTCACATATTTACATCAATTTTTAAAAGCTTTTATAACTAATGAACTCAGATTTCTTTTGGCATGGCATAAAATCCATTTGTACAGTTTTTAATTAAGAATGCAGCCTACGCAATTAAAATCAAGGGTAGAGACTTCATCAGATGTCCTGTGAGAACCCCAGTCGAAAAAATTATGTTAATGCTGTATGTCCTAAAAGCATTCTCTGAATGTTGGAAACACTTTATGAGGAATTATTTCTGCTATACAATAAGGGTTTATTTAAAGTTGAAAATTAGAAGCTTTTAATTTTGGAGTGTTAGGACCATGTTTATCACTAATCGCTTTGGCATTTGCTATGTGCTTTCAAATCAGATAGGATCATTTAAAACTGTCTGCATTTTCCTAAAAATATATATACCTGTATAAATGTGTGTACATATATATAAAGAGACTGAGACATGCACACAATCTATAATGCAAATAATGCACAAGCAGTCAAGGGAGTTCCTAATGTGAATTTTAATATTTAAAGTGACAAGAGCCATTATTGGGAATATTAAGACACTTCTTTGTTGAAATGATTAAAACTACATTTGAAATAATGAATGAAATCCACACATAAAAATATCAATAACCAATTTCAAAGGTTGTGTAAGTTGAATAGGAAAATGAAGTTTAATGCAATTGAAAGGTATTAAACGAGTTCCCTCGAAAACAGTTTTCTCTTTAGGGAGTGATGCAGCGTGATCAATAGCGGGATGGGTTTTCCCAGTTCCAAAACTCTCCAGTTCAGCCTGGAAACAACTCCTTTAGTGAATGGGATTTTTCAGTGTGGGAGATACTCAAGGAAGAATACTGATAGCGAGCCCAAAGCACGTGCAAGAGAGATGATACCGAGACAAAACAAAAAGACATGTGATATGCTGCTATGTAATGCCGTCCGCTTCCTTCACATTGGGTGCAGGGATTTTCTTTCTTCTCTTTTCCTTTTTTTCCTTTTCCTTTTCAACATGGCTTAATGCAATAAAAATGTTTTATATTTAGAAGAGTAACAAGGGAGCTGAGGCTTAGCTTCGGAAGGCAAGCCAAATTTCATAAGGATTTTAAAGAGTAGAAGAAGAAGGTTTGGCTCACAGGAGAAGTCATTTCCAAGCCAAAGACCTGACATGAAGAAATGTGCAAAGAAGTGAGGGGGAGACAGGTTTTGGGGAGGAAAGAGGCCGTGGTGATGGAAGTGAACCAGGCAGGAAGGAGCGCAGGATGCGATGGCCATGACTCATGCTGGTGAGCTGCTGAACACGCAGGGAAGACGCCAGAGGATGGGCAACCACTCACTAAGTGGTGATCACGTGAAGAGTCTTTTATAAAAAGAAGTGATTAAGGCTGAAATCCGTGGGGTTTAGTACTTGAATTACAGGTTTTTTAACATGGATTAAGGTAGAATAAGGTACGTTTCACTCAAGGGCGAAGTCACCAAAATTCAGCTGCGGTTCTCGGGTTGATGAGTTTTGTAGTCTCAGCTCTGCTACTCGTAGACAGTAGAGCTCATAAAACAGTGGTTTTAATCTTTGGTTTAGCTAGCAGTCATTAGTCAAAAGGAAAAAAAGATGCCCACAACTGAGTTATAGGTGGCTCTTATCTTTAGAGAGGCTAGTCAACAGCTCCCAGCGAAATCATAAATAGCAAAATACTTACATTGCATCCACCACGGAGGTAATTCTCCTCTAATTTGCATCAGGTTTACATCACTTTCACTTTTTCATTTTCAGTGAAGCTGCTTGAGATTTACATGCTTATGAACCAGAGCAGAATCAGGCCCCCAAATAGATGCTTATGGCCAAAGATAACATTCTGGCCACAAACCTCATTTTTGTTCTTTCCTCCACCCACAAGCCAATAAAATTACACAAGACCTGGGCCTGAGAGGCCCCCAGATCCGGGCCAAAAATAAATACAAAAATACAATAAAATTTTAATGTAGGGGCCTCGTGCAATCTTTAACTAGTGCAATATTTAACTGTATGAACAAAAGATGAAACAGCAGCCAAGAAACACATTTCACCTATAATTCCACTGAAGAACATAGGAAGAAAGATTAAAGAAAAGGAGGAAAAATCATTCCATAAAATAATAGTAATACTCAGGAACTTTAAAATACCCATAAAATTACAGTACTAAATTATTAGTGCCCATTTTAGATATTCTTTGAGTTTGTCAGAAGCATTTGATGAAAGGCTGTCAAGAGTTTCAAAATGAGGGGAATAAAGTGAGGCCAAGGAAAAAGAACTACTAAGAATATTAAAAGCAACGTGCCTGATCCACCAGTGCCAGTGCCTGGAAAGCCAAACGAGGCATTTCTTGGCCCCCAGGAACGTCCTGTCCTGACAGCAGCATCACATCACCGTTGGGGAGTTCGTGCAGTGGATGCAGGTTTAATTTCCCATGGGTGGACCCCTCAGGAGATGGTGTCGGGGAGGATGTGTGGGTCAGCCTGGGCTGCCCCTCCTCCTATGGGCCACACCAGTGCAGAGGCTAAGTCAATGCCCAAAGAAAGGACAAAATTCCTCTTAGCATCAATCCAGGAGTTCAAGCACCGTGAATATCTTAATCCAGCCTGAACAGCCAAACAAAGCCAAATCAAGCCAACCCAACCCAACCCAACCAAACCACTGGGGAAGCAGCACACGCCAACCAGTCCTGCAGTGATGTCTTACTCAGAAGGTCTGCACAGTTTGTCCTTCAGGCATTCCCAGATTGCCCAGAACTGAGTGAAGCTCTGAGAATTTAAGAAAAGTAGTAAGGCAGTTCAAAAAAGCCTGGGGATGATAAGGAAAATGCAAAAGTAGGTCTTTTTCCTTCTAATTAAGACCACAGGAGTTGCCACCAAACTGGAAGGGTTATTGGCCTTGTCGGGGCCAGCCTGGTTTCTCCAAAGGAAGGAGTGGGCAGGTCTGCTGTAATCTGCCTTCAGGAAAATACCCTGTGAAACTGCAATAGTCAGAGCTTGTGTCATAAATATGTGGAACCTATTTTAATGTAATGATTTATAATTTATACAGCTGTATGATCTAGTCTGACTCTTCTAAGATCTTACCCTTATTTGGCAAAATACCAAACCTTGTATTTTGTTTCAGTACGATTTTAAGCAGATGCTTAAAACTATATCGAGCACTTGTTAATGGAAGTACTTTAATTACTCTCGCCTGATAATGAGAATATTCAAAAATTTTTATGTTTACCTACAGCCTTTTAATTTGCAAGCTCAGGAATTATAACAGAAGAGGCTATCTATCTATCTATATAATATCAGACTTTCTATCATGAGTGATGGATTTTCATTTCAGAGCTGCTGAACGTGCCGTGAGTTTGGTCCTTCTGAGGGTGGACAGGAAGGGCACTGCATTGGAATTTGTATTTTATATCAAATTTACCTTTGGCTGGCTGGAGCTTTCATTTGCCTGTGCCTCAGTTTCTTCAGCTGTAAAAGCTGGATAACGGACCCGACACCATAGGAGAAGTGCTGTGAGAGCTGGAATGAACAGTTCGATGTAGCACTGGGTATTATTATCTCTACTTCAGCCTCAGGTGGATTTTTTTCCCAGGGTTATTAGGTAATTGATAATCCCTCAGATAGAAATAGAGAAATGAAAAAGCAGTAGGCTATAGGCTTTTTTTCTGGATTCGTTTTCCTATGTTTAGCTTGTAATCTATGTATGGAAGTAAATGTACTGTCAAAAATAGAGAGGATTGGAAAGCGGTGAATGCTAAAGGTGACTATGTGTACTCCCGAAAAAGATATAGTGCAGACTGAGCAGTCAGCAGAGTGTACCATCAATTCCCCTCTAAACCATGACCTGGAGAAATCACCTTCGAGTTGACAGGGGCTTAGGCAATATTTCAGAATCTGGTCAAGATTTTACAACACCAGATACTGTTTCATTCTCCGGGCTTTCTCTGACCAAAGAATTTTTAACTAGGGCAAACAGTCAAGTATGCAGCGGTTTTGTAAAGCAGACTGCAAGCCAAAGAAAACTCGACCGAGAACACCACATTTATTGATAAAGGGCCTGCACAGCAATAACGAGATGGGCAAACGCTATAAAAAACTGCTGGTGTGGTTGAGGGGGAGATGGGGAAGAGGGTTTGTCAGGGCACGGCTGGGCTGATGCTGCACAGCTTCCCAGCGAGTGTTGTTACTACAGCCATAAAGTCATGCCTTGGCTTCAGAAAGCTGCTGTTGCTTTGGCGTACAACGTTCAATGGCTGTAAAAACGTAAATCAGCACAGATGCAAGTTTGCTCGAAGACTTTTCCCATGCTGGAGCATTTTTGCGTTTCCTGCCAAAGCCTGTGTTGCAACCTTTGGCATGCGAGTCTTGTAAGGTTGTTTTTTTTTTTATAAAACTTTGTGATAATCGGGAGCCAGAACTCATATTGTAGCAATCTTGTGGCACTTCAAGTTCAGTCATTCAGCAAAAGTTATGTATTTCTTCTACTGGTTAAATGAAATGCCTCCATTTTTCTTAATTGTTTCTGACATTTCACCCAGTATTCCCTAAGCCTCCTCAAAAGGACGTAAATAGCTCGTAATTCTCTTGCGAAAGCAAGTGTGAGCTGCAGAAATATAAACATTGCGGCATTGCTATAACACGGTCCTCAAAATAGGGACGGTGGGCTGCAAGGAACGAAGCAATCGAGAGGCATCAAAAAATACATATCCGATACGGTTGATGTGGCAACTAAAAGAGTTGGGCTGATTTCTCCTCTTCCAGATATCCAGAACTAAACATCAGGAGCAATTAAAAAATTGTGGTCTTTTGTAAATTACTCCCAGAAGAAATCTTGGAAATCTTTCATTTTAGTCATTTCGGTCCACTGAACCATAAAGCTATTATGAATGAACAAAAATACTAGAGAGAAAATTGAAATACAACAGTAATTAACAATATGAATATATCAAAATAAAACCCAACTGGCAGGATGGGGCCATCAGACATTCAACACTGAAGTGACTAATGGCCAGGAGGGGCACCTTTGATTTCGTACTTTTTCACCTAGGAGCGACTGAAGGCTGAGCAGTCACTACTGATAAAGGGATGCTTTCATAATTTTTGTCTTTCTCAAAAACCTACATGCAAGGCATCCACCTTGTTTACCTTAGAATAATAAGTAATAATTCTCATTTTAGGATCTTCTTTTCTGTTACCGTATGCTAAATGTCAACAAAGGATTATAGGAAAAATCATTGAAAATGTGCAGCTATCACAAATAGAGATTTCCCTATGGGTTCTCTAATACTTTACAGACAAATGTTAAAGATTTATTGCACATGAACATCAAACATGGTTTTACTACAGTTCTCATTTGGATCAAATTGACACATTTTACATTCATTTTAGCCTAATGAGATTCTTTCACTACACATTATATTCCAAGTGACCTCGTACATTAAATTTGTGGCATGGAACAAACCCACTGATATAACAAAGACCTTTTCCTACCAACTTTTGGACTTTTTAGAAAAGAAAAGAAACAGTTTAACAAAATCATAAATCTTGAACACACATTTATTAATTGGTGCTCAAGAAAAATAACACAAATACTGTGTAGATTATCACATTTTGCCAAATTTTCATTTTCAGTGTTCACACTTTAGGAGTCTTTTAAACTTTGATTATAATCTGAATATTCAACAGTTTGAGCATAATCCAAATTTTAAAATTTATACCTGAAATATTAACAGGTTTCTGCAGAGTTCCCAGAAGAATTTTGCCTCTCGTGTTCAGAATCAGGCCCCGAATGACCGATTGAATCCCAGCTGGTGGAATCTGACTTCTGACAGCAATTGACTGCAAAAACCTTCCCGACAGTTTTACACAATGCAATATTTGCTTTTGCACACGATTAAGTGATTTAAAAAAAAAAAAAAAATCCGTCCTGGAAAATAATTTTTTTTGGCTTATCAAAGTGATTAGTAATGGAATGTAAGTTTTTAACACTGTGCTGTAATGTTGTATCAGGAAAAGGTAGCAGATGACCTTGAAAGGAGGTGAAAGGAAACTAGAAAATGTTAATTAAAATTATTAGTGCTGTTTGAGGTGCTTATCTTGTTTACTGCTAAGGTGTTGCTCCCTTCTGCATAATTACGGGTAATTTTACTTACTTTCAAGTCTGTAATTTTAAATATCACAAAGTTTTATCTTCCAACAAGAAGTAATTCATTATTGGTTTGTATGTAACTGCTTGATGTTTTAATCAATATATGCAACTTCCACAAAGTCTGTTCGAATTTGTCAGGAGGTTTTATACATCTTTTATAGTGCAGGATTAGGCATGGTATATGAAGATGAAATCCCATTTAGTAATGAAATTTAAACATAATTCTGTGTTTATGATGTGAAGATATATTTTTACTTTTACATTTCCCTTTATCCATGATTACTGGAGGACAATGATATCTGGAAAACAAAACACAGTGAAGTTAAATCCATTTGAACACAAAGAGTTACTGTCAGTTAATCCTAATAGAGACAATACCCATTTTTTAACTAAAGTGCTTAAGAAATGAATACGTCTTGCATGCTTTCAATTTGTTTTAAATCCTAATATGTGGAGCTCTTTGCTGTTGTCTAATATTTGCATAAATATTTAATCTTGTACTTTAAATTAATGATATTAAAGGTCTAAATGTTTGAAGAATGTTGTTGTCAGAACAATGTAATCTTTTCTCTCCAGATTTCTTCATATAATTGTGGTGCCCTTATCCTAATATACTTGTAACCTTCCTCTGCATTGTCCTGCGCTGAATGTACTCTTCCAGTACTTTCTTAATTTAGAGATTTCTACACTTTAATTTTTTAATGTTAGGAAGTGGAGCGGGGAAGTTCTTCCGCTCGTCAGGACATGCAGCAGAATGAAATATTCCCCAAAATACGCTGCAAAATGGAAGGGCGTGAGTTAAGGTCTGGACATCAGTGGGGCTGGGGGATGCAGGCGTGGGGCAGAGGCAGGGAGAGGATGGGCGCCGTGGCCCCACTCACAGTTTGCTCCACTCACGTGGGTAAGGGGCATTTTTAATTTTGCCTGCTGTAACAGTTGTGATAAAAATATCGGTGCTCTTTTATCTTCAGCAGAGCAATTAAAGACATGCAGGTTACTTGAAGGCCCGTAATTTTTAACCACTTGCATAGTAGGTAAAAAGAAGCGTAGCATTGCCATGAGGCTTTCATTAAACCGTAAAAAAAATGGAAAATGTTTTCAGGAGTACATATTAAAATAGGTAAGTAGCTTCAATTCATTTTCTGAAATTTACTGAATATTGAGTAGGTTGAAAGTTTGCTGGCTTAATCTAGTAACAACTTAATACAGAAGCTGCATAAGGGGACATACCCTTTTTTGTTGTGCTTGCCCCACATAAGTCAACTATGCCTACTAGGGAGTTATGCTGAAGTGGTACAATTAGGCTACTAATTAATTAAACAAGTCAAAGCCAGCGTGTGCTCTGCGAAACACAGGAGGATAGCCAGGCAGGTGCGTGGGACCATGTCACTGCCACGGGGCACGGCCAGGCTGGTGCCCTCCATCGCCTGTCTGGGGTAAGGCGAGGAGCCAACCTGACGAAGACATGATTGATTCTAGAGAAAGAGTCGCAGAAAGGAGTTTCAGTAAGGAAGGAGCAGATGCCAATGTTGGTGCAAAGCTTACATTTTTGGGGATGGAAAGAGCTTCATGGTATTTGGTGTCCACCTGTAGTTACCTACGTAAAATCAATACAGCTTGTTGTAATGTAACTCATATGCTCGGGTTAAATGGTCACGGGAAATAGAGCAGCTCTTTAGCACCCCAGGGCAGTGCTGCAGAGCCTCTGCGCCTACTCTGGGGTCTCCCAGCAGCAGCACACGCCCTCACTTCTGCAGCAAAGGAGCAATCCCGCTGTCATTTCTGGGGTGCTCCTTTGGTCTGGAAGGATTAGGAGCACCATGCTGACTCCTGTAATTCCTCAATTACAGCTTCCTCAGCTCTGCGAGGATGTCTGCCGCTGCTCCAACAGCAGGCATTGCCAGCCAGGCGCTGCTCCCCACCGCCTTTGCTGGAGGAGATGGAGCGATTCGGAGAGGAGAGCCAAGGCGCTGGCGCTGCCGGGAAGGGTGCCGTGCCAGCAGCTGGGCTGTTCTTGGCTCCTCTCTTGCTCTGGAAAGGCTGTTGTTTCACTGGTGTCTGCTCAGGAGCAGTAGTAACAGCATAGCAGTGAGGTTGGGGGAAAAAAAGTGAATTAATTCAGCTTGGAGAAACAATAGAAGAGGAAGGCAGTAAGGCAAAGAGGCACATGAAGAATCTCAAGAGCAGAAGACAGCAATATTTTCAGGGATTTATGTGGCACTAAAAGGGATGTATTATGGCAAGTAGATGAAAGGACATATTATACTGCCATATTTGATGCATGGCCACATAATCACACTAAACTGAATTTTGAATAAGAATGGAAGAAAATTCCTGTAGTCAATTGGAACTACAGGGAGAATTTAAACAGTAGACCTAATAATCTGAGAAGGAGCTGCTTTCCTTAGCGGCATGGGGTGAACATCGGTACTGCTGAGGAGGACAGCTATAGAAAAATTCATGACACAAGTTGTCCCATTTTTTTTTTTTTTTTTTTTTATGGTGGATTAGATGACCACCCAAACCCTAGCTGCGCTTCACGGTGTGGCCATCACAGCACTGGGTCACTGCTGACTCAGGAGAAGGTGCGAAACGTTTTCTGCAGGACCCTGCTCTTTCTTTGAAGACCTCCCAGCCAAATGGTGACTGTGTCCAAGCATTTTCTTTGATTCCGTTTGGGTTTCCCAAAGATGGACAAAACCTCCAAGCACAATCCCAAACTTCACGAGTTTCACCTGCATTTTCCCCAAATCCATGCCAAACCAGGAACTTCGCATGACTAATCATCTATCAGTCCCGATTCCCTTGCAAGGCTCATTGAGGCAGAGCAGAGCCTGAAAGCTTCTTGGTCCAAGTCTCACATTTGTAAGAAAGCTCAAAACCTGGGGAATTTGGGGTTGTTTGTTCCAAACATTTCAAACAGTTCCAGTGACATCTAGTGGGGAGGAAACCCCTGCAAACGCCTCCAGCCTTACGGAAAAATCCCATTATCCTTTATTTTCTTTTAACCCACTGGGCAATAGTTTCCTACTGAAAAAAACTCAGATGTGGTTTGTGTGCCATACACCATGATTGAAAAATAGTTTCATAGTCCGCTGAGAATTTCTCCTTTCTGGAAACATTTCATATATTAAGGACCATTTGGAATTTTCTCTGGGACATTCCGCTATATCTAAAATAAACTCATGGAAGAAGGTCACAAAGTCTTAGAAAAAAAACCCCTACAACCACCAACTCTTGGAAATTTAAATTACTCAGAAAACAACAATAAATATCTCAGTCCAACAGTTTCAACCCTATTAAACAGAAATGTAACTAAATATAGTTAAAGTGATGTAAAATTAGCCTGGAAGCAAAACCAGGTCATCTTTCTCTCCCTCCCATCTTTTCCTTGTACTCCTGCACATTTTTCTTACTGAGCATGCTTATTAAACGAAGGGGAGGTTGTAAATATCGATCACGCTTGGCTTACTCACATAGCAAAATTTTCCTTCTATTTTATTCAGGATGAGTAAAAGCCACTTCAGAAGCAGTCCTCTTCTTGATTCCCTTATATACTTTTTTCCCCTTCTCTTTGAAGCACTGTGCAGTGCCAACCGTGTTATTCTTATTTAAGAAGCAGCTCAAGCTTTAGGCTTATGAGATACTTCTCCATCCGGCAAACGTCACTTCTGAACAGGTTTCCCAAATGAGGCAGGTTTATCCCCAAGGTGTAAGTTCATTTGAAGAAGTGTGACACTCAGCTAATGAGTAAATTATTAATAACAGAGAGGTGGCAATTCAAAGTTCGGCAAGTCAGACGTAAGGTCTCAGTGTTTTGAAAGCAGAAAGATCGTAGCAAAGCAAGGAATATTTTTCCTAAAATGGAGAGATTGCACCACTAAAATTTGGAGTAGATTTACACATGTACATAGTCCTTCTATTTCCTGATTTGGGATCACTGGACTCAGGACTTATTGCACATATTCAAAAACAATACCAGAGGAAAAATGCAATATTACCCTTGGGTGGTGGTGTGGGTGCTGACTGCCACTGAAGGAATCCCAGAAAGTCCAGAAGCATCAAAGCTTTAAAAAGGGCATACTGATTTTGAAGCTTGTCCAGCTGTGTGGGTTTGCAAAATTTGTCTGAAAATTTCACAAGAACTTAGTTTCTTTTGAGTTTCCAGTCCTACCCTTGATCCTGGCTGGAACCTGGACCAACGCGCACAAATACATATTAAAAAAAGAATTAGAAACATCATTTAGCCTCGTTGTTTTTAAAAGTTTCAGTTTTATTTTGCAATGTATTTTGGATGCAGGCTCTAAGAATCGTGTTCCTGTGACAAGGGCAGCTGTGTTTCAGCAAAGAAACTGCAATGAGTCACCAGTTTTCTTTCTCATTTTTGTTTTCCTTAATCTGAAAAAGAAAATAGTAATCTAGACTGAAAAATATAAGCTTTGCTCTTTATGGATGGGAAAAGCAGAAAAGTTCTGTTCCCAGGTCTTGCAACAGACTTGGTGTGTGAGCAAGACACTTCACTTCAGCTCGCTGCATCTCAGCCCGTCCAGCTAAAAATGTGCCTGAACTGGTCATGGCTGACTGATACCCTGCAAAGCGCTTGGTGTTGCATGAAAAACTGACTGCTCGGATGATGTGGAGCCTCCTCCTTATTTTTAGATAACAAAGGCAGATAAAATGCACTTGAACAGTTTTCCAAACTTACTTTTTTCCATTTAGATTATTGTTTTAGTTACTATAGAGACTTTTGGCTCCCGCCAGAAATACAAAAGGATGCGCTCTGGAGATACTGTCCCAACCAAATTGTCTACAGACAACTTTGAAAAATTCTGGGCGAACTAACCCCTGCTTCTGATTCAGTGCATTGATTCAAAATTAATTCATGCTTATAAATCACTTTCAGTTACGTAGAGACGAGCAAAAATATTTATGGTGTTCCATTTTTAGTTCCTTGAAAATTCTTGGAAAATGTATTTTGTCATTCTTCATTCTAAAATCACTGAATTGTTTTTATTTTATTTGTGTTGTTTTTGTGAAACAGCAAAAAAAAATTCTCTTCATAGCATTAATTTGGTTTGGTCTAAAAATCAGTTTTTGCCAAGGAAAATGCATTCCTTTTAGCAAAGACATTTCTTGGTCTCTATTGTATATGCGAAGGCGTTAAGGTCAAAGGGTAAATTTCTCTTAGTTGCAGCCTATTTTCATGGGTTGAATCTTACATGCTTAGCAGCGTTTGGCCACTATTGGGAGAGATCGGAGAGAAAGGAAGGTCAGGTGGGTGTCTTGGGAGAAAATCAGAGAGAATTACTATAAAATACGTGCAGTTAAGTGAGAAAATCAGCATCTGCTAGCTGTTTGTTTTCTTTCGCGTTTTTTTTGGAATTGGAGGAAATGTTATGAACACATTGTTGGTTTGGTTATAATTCTGAAGGGAGAAAGCGATGAGGATGAAGGTGGGAGCTCGGGGAATGTGAATAGGAGGCGAGTACTGACAACAGGAGCCAAAACAGCAACACTATTTTCTGTGATAACTTCAATCCCGTGGAAGATAAATTAGGTAAAGAAAGAAACAAGCCACCTCTCCAGGTTTCTATCAGCCCCAGTTAGGAAGCTCTTCCATGAAAATCTCCTCCAGTTTCCTGATGAAAGAAGGAGCGCCGGGAATTGCTGCAGCCACCCGCGCTGGAGGCAGAGGCTTCCCCCACCCACGCTCCTCGGGGCAGCAGCACCCAGGGTCAGGGTTCATTAGTTTTGTCTCATTTGGGAGATATCGGGGTGGGGGGAGACTTTGGGAGATGTTGCCGTATCTGAAACAAGCAAAACCAACCCAGCTGCAGCTGAGGAGGTGCAGTCAAGCCCAGGACTCTCTCTGGGCAAGTATAAGCTCCCACAAATGTATTGACCAAAGGGCTACACCGTCATGCCCTAAACACGCACACTTTGCAGATGGTTGGTGGTTTATACTGCTGGATCTTATTCTGCAAGAGGTCTTGGTGCTACCACCTTTTTCCCCCAAATCTGGACCTTATTTACCCTTCTTGTGGACAAAGGAGGCTGTGCGCTATGGAGGGGATTTGAGGCATTGATGATGGGGCAACAGAAGTCAACCTTCTCTCCAAATCTGACTTAGTGCTCATAAACCATTAAATAAAACGTCTTGGGTACTTTGCAAGTATGGTTTTGCAAGGGCCCTACTCATCCCCTGCCTCCTCCTGTGGGAATTCCTTTCACTGATGAGCAAATCTCCAAATTCTCCCTCCTCTGGATGTTTCTGCTCCATGTTTGTCTATCACAGAAACGAATCCTGCCTGCCCGGGTTCTCCTGAGCCCCTGACTTACCACACCTATCTCACTTCTTGAAAAGTTTCTCCCACAGCCCGTTTCAGAGTGATTCATTATAACCAGTATGGAATTGGGAATCTCTATCAAAAGCGCAGAAACTTTGAGAAAGTGGAGAGCATACTCAGAAATGATAACATGCACGGCTGTCTTATACCAACAGCACAGGGAGCCCGAAGAAGTTTACACCTGCTTTGGAGATACTCCATTTCTGATCTGTTGATGTTTAATAGCTGTGAATATTAAGTTAATGTTAGGAAAGTTATGGGGTTTGACATTGCCTTTAGCATTTATCATATCTATTGTCCTTCTGGGGATGCTGTGAAGTTCCTACGTGAGGCCAATGAGGCAGACCACCATCCAGCCCGGCTGGCTCTAGGATGCAATAAATAAAGCATGGGAGAAGATGCCGCAGTGCCGTACAGTCCTTCCCTCGACTTTGCAGCTGCATCCAGCCCTGCTTTTGCTGCTTTTCAAGTGAGAAACTCCAGTTTCTCTTCTTGCAGTAATTTCCACAACCTGTGCTGGGACTTGTCCCTGAGTGCCAGCAGAGAGGAAAAAGTTCCCAGTTTGTTGCTGCTGATACCCTGTCCATCGTGAAGGTACCCTTCTACACCTCCTCACCTCCAAGCAGTTGCGTGGATGGGCATGTTTCCAGGGCTGCTCCTCCCCCTGCTCCTGCCGGGGACTGAACAAATCCTCTGGTGGTCTCGGAACGGTGTTAACCTCCAGGCTGTGCTGCCACGGGAGTTTGTACCTCGGCTTTGCACATTTAACCGCCCCGAGCTCAGGCAAAAATGATGTCAAAGAGGTAAAACAAAGAGTATTGTGTTTGACCTATCTTGCAAAAAATTATGCATTGAGAAAGAATAGCGCGAAAGTAGAGTAAGTACAAAATACACAGTGAAGTGTCTCGTTGCTTCCCTGAGACAAAGGCAGACAAAATTAATCAGCAGTGATTTGTTGTGCCAGAAAATGCACGCTTCTGACTATCTGTGGCAGATTATTGCCAAGGAAATAGTTCCTCAATATCCCAGGCACATTCCTGACCTGTATATTATGAAGTTATTTCTGCTTTATGATTTGTAACCTGTAAAATGCCTGTGATCTTAATAAATGAGAGCTTGTTGCCTCCTGAAATCCACTGTATTTCATCTTTTGCTTTCCTCCTTTGGCAGTGTTGTTATTTAGACTGAGTTAACATTAGTATTCTCTCTGAGCATATACACTTCCATGAATTCGATATCATCGCTGTGAGCTAGCACCCTTAGGACGCTATGACACCATCCATATGACATATGATCATGGGTGGAAGCATAGCTGGAGGCGTTATGGAAAGCACTGAGGATTTCCAATCCTGTACATTCTTTTCCTTTCCCCACAAGGAAATGTCGTGGACTTTTTTAATTGCTTAATCGAGACTATGACCCATAGCTAGTTCTTGAAACTTAATAGTAAACCCATAGAAAGCAAACTATACAGGCTGTCTTATCAAAAGTCTTCCTATAGTTCAATTCAAATTGCCTAAGGTACAGCTTCTGAAAATAAAGGGTCTTATCCTCTGTCAACATACAGAAAGTTTGCTCACTCTTTACAGGAGTTTCTGGTGGCAGGAGAATAGGGGTGCTGCTCTCAGGGGTGACCATCCGACCTGGGTGCATCTCGGCGGAGCCCCTGGAGACCCCCAAAGCCACCCCCGGTCAGCCATATGGGAAAATCAATATTCACAGAAAACCCAGGACATAAACCCCTTCCATGCCTCCCAGTGCCTTGGATGCAAACAGCACAAAAGGCTGCAGCTTGCCCTTATTCCTACAAATTAAATGACACCAAAAGTAATTTAGAGACCAAACCTCCCACCCCGTGCTCACAGGAGCGAGGCGTAAGCCTGCGCGAACACTTTGACCCTTCACGTGATCCAAATTATTGCATCCATTTTCAGCTCACTACATTTTTAATAAAAATGAGAATGCAACGGCGTTACTAGGAAAAACATTCAGATATAACGCCTGAGCATGGGAGCGATGGTGTTAACGTGCGGTGGTGTGCGTGGGAGAGGTGCGCGGAGGGCAGGTTTACCCTAAAATCTGTAAAACCACTCCAGCCCCTCCAAGCTCCAAAAAAGCCAGACATCTTCTGAAACCGTTTTACGAGTGCATATGGAGAAACTGCGGAAAATATAACTGTTTGTGAATAAAATGGAAATTAGTGCTGTTGTGTTCACCTGTAAGTTTTTCTTTAAAGCCAGTGATTGCATTTGAAACCTGCAATTCTCAACAAAAAGAGAAAAGTTCAGTGCTGATTGCTGGATATTTGGACCTCCCAGTGCAAACATTAACTGGCTGAGAGGCACTCTGGAATGTAATGAAGGAAACAATACTGGGAAAGAAGCCAAACACAGAAACACTGGCGCCTGCAACCTAGGGATTTGCCTCCTAGTAATAGGAGCTGAACAAGGCCCAGCACTTCTGTTAGGCTGGAAATGACATACTGTGATCCTTGACTTAGCCAAAGGGATTTCAAATGGAGGAAAGAGCTGGCAAGACAAAATCTCCTGCACTTTTCACAGTGTTTTCTAAAACAAGCAAAGGAAATCAGGAGAAAAGACTGTAGTCTATTACATTTGATCCAGTTAAGTCAAGAGTGGAAGCTTTTTAACTGCTGTTATTATTTTTTATACTTTCTCATCATGTCACACCACCCAGAAAGCACAGACATAAAGCAGAAACTTGAAACTGCTTTCATTCAAGAAGAAGGGCACCCCAACATTGCGTTATTGACAGGAGGGCTGAAAAAACTGACAGCTGCAGAAATTGTACAGTTGAAGTTCAATTCCCAGGAGCAGGAACAATATACTGATGGTATTAATTCCGTTTGGAATTGTTAAAATAAGAAAAGGTTATGGGCTGAGGAAGGGACCTGGTGGTTTTTTTTTTTTTTTTGCTTGTAACAAAGGCGAACCTTCCTTCTTCCCTGGTGTCCTTGGACTGTCATCTCCAACCTTTTGAAACTGTATCTGATTATCCATGTGGCAATTAATCATAATTAAGCAGGCTTGAGATTTGGAAAGGTACAAAGAAGGTGGCTATAGATCTGGCTTTTGTCCTGAGTAACCTCTTTTTTTTCTTTTTTGGCTGCTGAATCTTGTGTTTGGAGCCATGAGAGGGAGGACTGAAAAACTGAGAAGAAAAAAAAAAAGAGAGGCAGAAAAAACAGCATGCGTGCATGTGTGTGTGTGTGCATGTGTGTGTGTAACATCATAGCCATAAGCATCCTAGTTGTTCTTTCTTTCTCTTTTTGGACATCGCAGTCCCTAGAAACTAAGTTCCAGCAAACTTGGAAGCAGTCCGTTTCCAAGAGGAAGCTAGGTAACAAATTACCTTTCTAATGCCAAGTGATTTGGATCCATTCTTACAAACCAGATTTTTTCAATTTATTACAGGAAAACATTCAATCATTATACGCTGGCACTCTGTCTGGGGCACATGGAATACCATTCTACCCACTCCGCCCACATCCAGTTTTTAAAGGCTTAGTAAGCCCAGAATGTCTTCTTATTAAATGTTTTATATATTTATAATTAAAATACTGGGCTGGCATTAGAATCATTTTAACAGATGTAACCTGACACAGGCTTTCTCTGCCCAGGGTCAGGCTGGGAAACAATGGCTTCTTTAACTCCTGCGTTCTGCTCAGGTTTCTGTTTGCACATGGGTCCAATTTGTCCCATTTATGATTAGGTTTAAGTAAGTTGATGTGCTATTTATTTAGGAGAATTGCCATTTCAGACTATTACCATATTCCCCTACAATATACATTACAGTGTGGTCTATGCCTGCACTGTCCATTATTAGGTTATTATAGTCCCGAATATGGTCCCAATTCACCAAAACAACAACAACTAACTTGATTCAGGCATTAAGTGATTTACTGCAGCTCTTTACCTTGGAATTAATGTACATACTGCTCGCAAAAGCCAACACCCCCCTCCTTGCCCTCAACCCTGAAGGCTTACAAGGGCCATGTGCTGGCATGTGAAAGAGACTTAAATGTCTATGTAATTGATTTAAACATCAGGTATGAACACGGGACAGGGAAAACCAAAGGGGCAGGGTCTGCCGTCTGGCAAAATACCAGACCAAGGTGCTGCTCGAGGGTGGCAGAACTGGGCTTGTCTGTGGGAGATGCTGGGAAGACCTCACTAGCCAGCCACTCCTTTCCCATCCCACGGAGCCGAGAGCCCGAGTTTCTCTCTGTTACCAATAAAACATGCTCGCTTCATCTTTGACACAGCGCCGAGGCAAGAGTGGGTGTAATTTATAATGACTGGCCTAAAACATATGGCCGTTTCTTTGCGCTCCCCCTTCCCCGACACAAAAACCCTACCCCTGCCTTAGGGGAAGACGTTTATTTAAACCAAAGCCCTTTTCAGCAGCTCTTCAGCTCCCCCCAGCTGTGGCAGTCCAGCCCGGTCCCCTGCCAAACCGCACGTCACCTTTCCCCACGCCGTAGGCATCGTCCTGCCGCGTGCCGCAAGCCACCGCCGCCAGCCCCGGCTCAGGTGGATGGTCTTCCACGAGGAGGTCTGAAACGCATTGACTCCCAGCCTCAGCCAGTGGCTATTTTTCTGTTCATGGGTAAAACGCGCGATCAACAGCTGGAATTCACATAATAATAAATTAATAACTGCCACGCTGGTGCGTTCCAAAAGCTACAATAAAATAGCGGCCGAGCAGAAAACAGCTCTATCGCGTACATCATCTCTCCCTGGCGCGCGTTCCTCTTCTTTCACTCGCGATGAAGTCATTGGTCACTCTTTCTTCATCTGGGAAACAGCTAGGAGGTTCCCAATCTCCTCTGAAAGACTTTATTTCAGAGCTCTGCTAGGCATGAACCCTGCGCCAATGAAGGGGAGACGACGCTTTCACACTAACGCTGTTCATTTCATGATGGGCATCTATTCCAATGGTGTGTATTGGCCTGACACGGTGAAAACTTCTGGCTTTTGGAACTAACAGGGTGATCGCAATTGCTGCTGTTGGTATCCTGACCCGGAGGAGCAGGTCAGCAAAGACGTCCAAGGACCCTGAGCCGGGCGGAGGGGCCTGCGGTGGCTGTCGGCGGTGGGGCAGCAGCGCAGTGCCCCATCCCAAAGCCAAGGTGTGTTGAGAGGGAAGAAGCTGACACGGGAAGCGATACTTAAAAAAGCACAAAAAGAGGAGCAAAATAAGGATGGCTTTCCAGCTCTGGTACATACTCAGCTCAATAGGCATCAGCAAGGCCAGGCGGCATGCTGAATTATTGCAGCAGGAGAGGCAAAAGTGGAAATACTGCTCGTTCTGAACTTGGAGGAGCTAACAGCATTTCTCACGGTGACTACTGAACAAATTCACTTCCAGGCCAAGGCTAAGGCCGTGAATGGAGATGAAACCTGAGCTCGCTGCTTGTACAGCTCAGAGGAGAGGTAGCAAGGAGTCATAGGATGTGCTACCACTGCAGGCAAAGAAAGCCTTAAGGTTTCGGACTCGATCCCGGCCCCCTCCGCAGACATCTAACACACACTCGCGGCTTCTGTCCGGCTGCAGCATCTATTAGAGGACTACTATTTCTGAGCTTGCAAGTCACCCAGTTAGTAAATCACAGATATACCTGGTTCAATTTACACTTACGTGTCGCGTGATCTGTCCTGAGAGTAACCTCTTAATAAATTAAACTGAGCCCCAAAAGAGGTTAGAAAATGAAGTTAAATGCTTCACCATCTGGGACTCAACTATGGCTAGATTCAATATTTGGAGCGATGGGAAGGTAAAAAGCAATTGTAGTCATGTATTTACCACTCTTTTTCCTTTCCACAGAGATAACAAGATGACAGAATAACTTTTTTTTTTTTTTTTTGAGTAGAGGCTTTAAGCTGAGTCTTACTTAGACATCTCCAGGAAAACAATGCCGCTAAATACCTTTAAAACTACAAGCCTGTGAGTTTTTCTGCCTTTTGGAGGTGAAGTAGATTTCGCAATTTGGGATTCCTGTCTGTCTCCTCCAGCGCTGCAGCTATCCACTGAGCCGAGCTCCCACTTGCCTGCAGCCACATTGGTTTAGGACACCTTCCAGGTCGTTTGGAAGTCAATCTTGGAGCCTGCTCCAGACACAGAGCCACATAATGTAGAGCTATGAGAACTTAGGAAAACCTGCTTGGCAAAAACCTCCTTTTTTTTCCCTTTGGTTTTAAAAAAAAAACAAACCACCTGTTTTTTTTCCCCCCAAAAAAATCCTTAAATTGACCAAGCTTGTGAATCTCGCCTGAGTTTGATTAAAGCCAATAGGGAATTTTAAACCGAAGAGGGAAAAATCAGAGTAGCAAGAAAAACGATGTTTTTTTGGTTTTTTTTTTAATTATGCTCTGGACTTTTCCCTGTAATGGACTCCCCGGCGCAGCCCACCCTGCGCACAGCCACTGGCACGTGCTGCCTTCTGCAGATGGATCACAAGCGGCACACGCAGCCCTGCAGAGCTGGCACACAGATGCTGGCATGGCGCTTGCCAGCCAGGCTGCGTTTGGGGGAGATGGCACACTGCTTCTGCACAGGGAAAGCGGGGGGAGCCCTCCACCGGCGCTAGCAGCCCCCCCCAGCATCCAGCCGCAGAGCTCGTCCCTGTCCCCAAGCCCTTTCCAAGGTGGCAGCAGGCACGCTGCCTCGGGGGGATATTTCGGCTTTATCCTCCTTGTAAATCTGATCTCTTTAATTTTTGTCGGGGTAGCAATCCCCGCCGCAGGGACAGGGCTCGGGTCTTGCCAGCACCGAGGGGATCCGTTATGGGAAATGCCGAGCGGATCCTGAGCCGTGGCTCCCCACTCGCCAGCGGGAGGAGGATGCTGAGCCCCCCAGGCTGTGCAACGGGGCTCGCTCTGCAGCTTGGCCACGCAGATTATTCCTGCTCAACATTTTTTAAAGATTTTCATAATGACTATGACCT
>NW_009216704.1:6206-56192 GCF_000690835.1 Fulmarus glacialis | reverse complement strand
TCCCTACAAAGAATCCAGCCTGGACTTTGAGTAATCTGGGGAGGTGTTTCCCATCCTGACTTCTCCTGCTTTTTCCTCGCACACATGGAGCGACACTGCGGGTCAAAATTATATATCCTGACTGCTGGGAAGATGGAGCGGAGAAACAGCAGGAAAGCATAGGAGAAGAAAGTCTCAGGGGGCGGACAGCTGAGCTCTGCTTAGAAATGTCTGGAGAGCATATACCCTACACCGCAACCACTGCATCACTCCTGCCCCGCAGCCTTGGGGACCTCCAATGCAAAGATGAAAGCCAGAAAAACTATGAAATGCTGAGGGCAGACAGCAGGAGAAATGGCAAGCCGGAGGGTGACTTCTGGGGTTGGGAAACAAATGGAGTCCCATCTCCTGCTCAAAGCAGGTCCAACGAGATCAGAGTGAGCTGGCTGTAAGTGTCTGTAAGTGAAAGAAGTACAAAGTGTATGTACCATTAAATTTCCCCAAGGCTCCTTACATCAGAGCTCTGCTATTAAACCAAACGCAATATTGCTCTTGTTCCTACAACGGTCTTAAAAATGTTGAGAAATCTTGGTCTGCCCCCAAATTTGGAGCCACTGAAGGGCTTCAGAAGCATCCTGAGACTGCCTGGCAGCATGTGCAACAAGACGCGGAGTGCCACACTAACGTGTTAGCAGCTCCCCATCTCTTTAGTGCAAGCTCTGCCTGTGCTACAGGACTGTGATTTCGGATTTTGTTTAGCAAACTTGCAGCATCATGGTCTAGAGGCTGCAACAGAGAAGCATGAAATACAGTTACTACTGCCAGCAAAAGGTTTCCCTGAAAATTGCGCTGGTGTCCAACTGCAGAGTGTTTGGATCGTGCATTAGCTTTTGTGTGCTGAGACTTCGGCAGTCGTTGCACTTTGACCAGTTCCTTAGCCAGAGGGAGGGAGAAGCCACCTTTGCTTCCACCAGCCTTTTGCGGGGGAGCTGCAAGTAAGGAGGAAATGAGAAATAGGTCTATAATCCTGAAAATCCTTTTCACTTTGAATATCCAGATGACCTCTCTTCTGGAGCCACCATCCTCTATGACTATTGCCTGTTTCTGTTCTGGTTATGTTAGTTCAGAGGAAACAAAACTATGTGGTTTAGTTTTTCCTTTTTTTTCCCCAAAGTGTTCTTAATAGTTCAGCTTGCTGGACTAAACATCCAGAATAAACCTGCCTTTTGGGGATTTTATATTGCTGTGCATAATCTATAGCTTTCATATACCTGCTGGTATAGGGGATATGATTGAAGTTCATATCTCACAAGTCGGTTTTTAAAACTATCAATACTGGGGTTTTAGGTTTTGCTAATTTTATTGGAAGGGGTGTCTAGGGGTCGTATAGCCCCACCCCCCGCTCGGAGCAGATCCAACTAGATCAGATTGTCTTGTCCAGGCAAACCTCCAGCATATCTGATTCAGATATCTCTGTATCAGACATATCTCCAAAATATGCGGAGATGAAACAAGAACCAAACCTCAAATGTATCCTCCCCCAAGGAGGATTTACATTAAATTCTCCAGAGTTTTGGGGGCTTTTTTTGCTTTGCTGAGCAGTGATCTTTCGGAGAGCGGAGCTCAGCTCAGGGCTGGAAATGGTCGCAACAAAACACTGTTTAAAAGTCTGTTGTAGTACAGATCAAACCAAGGAAACCTCATCCTGCCATCTGGAGTCAGACCGAGCGGTGGACCAGCGCCAGGTTTGTGGAGGTGATCAGAAACACCCAGCTACTGCCGGCACGGTGCAGCGGGACGGAGCTGGAAACAACCTGTGACGGAGCATCCCTGGAATACATCAAAATTGGCTCGGGATACAGTTCTGCCTGGAGCCGGGAAGATGGGCAGCGCCAGCGGGTCAGGGGGAGGCAACCGAGCCTCTGGTTCTTCCAAGCTCTGCTCATTGCTAAATCACAGCACCTCTCTTCTCTCACGCTTTTTTTTCATTTGCTTCATGTTTACTCTGGCCTTGAACTGCTTAGCTTTCCTCCAGGCACAAAATCAAGTGGCTTCCCTCTTGCTCTTTTCTTACCTGGCCTCAGATGCAGCAAACCAAATCCTCAAGGAAAATACAATGCACTTCGTATTGGCTCCCTCAATACTAAGAAAAACCAAACCCAAAAGACCCCTTTCCCACACAGCCAAATTTTACAGGCTAGGAGCAGGCACGCTCCTCCCCATCTCTAGGGAAGTGGAGGGATTTTATTTAATTTAGCAGACCTTTCATTAACTATCACGATAAAGAGGAATCGATGCACTTGGTAAGAGAAAGCTGGGGGTATAAAATGCAGCTAACAGGTAAGTCCTGTAGGTACTTCTCAAAGCACCTGGTCCACTGCAGAACTGCAAGGAACCATTTTCCAAGGCGACTGCTCTCACTGATCTTTTGGACGCACTCAGAAAATAATACACTTAAAGGCACTGTTTCAGGGCCTTACTCTCTTAAACCAAGGTGAGCTTTTCCTTTGATTTCAGCTTGTTCCAGATCAGGACCTTAAACGCAGCCCTCGGAGCTTGTCATTGTTTGACCCCGGGTTTGCCTCGCACAACCCCGCCGCACCCACGCTGCAGCCAGAGCACGAGCTGTGATCTCACTTGGCTCTTGCTTTCGGTAAAAAGTGAATTTCCTCTTGGCTCTGTTTTGTGCATTTGGATTTTCTGCAGCCGAGCTCTTCGCTCCCAGATCTGGGAGGAATATTCAAGACGAAAGTGGATGTCAGGAAACGAAGTTCACGAGCGCTGAGGGTTTGCTTGCCTCCGCTGCGAGCGGGGAGGCTGCGGCTGCGGGGTTGGGAGCTGCCCTCTGCTCCTGCAAGCTTCCCCTAGCAAATGTCAGCTCCCCGCTCCATCATGCATTTACCTTTATAGCTTCAATGAAATGACAGCTACGAGGTGTTGCTTTGCAGGAGGGAATAGCGCAGGTCACATCCTCAGCTAATGCAAAATGGCATAATGAAATGCTGATTGATACCCGCCAGTAGACTGGCTCGCTAGTTAGTTACACAAATGCAAGTAAAATCCTTGTTAATCTAAAATTTCAAAGCCTTAGTAGCCCTTCATCCATGGAGGGAAGGTGCATCCACAGCGTGCAGCTACAGGTGCCCTCTGTCCTTCAACGTTGAAGCTTTGAAGAGATTTAGATACTGATGGCAAGTGCCAACACAATTCTTACGAATCAAAATGAAATGAGGAGAGTTGCTCTCAGAAAACCAAAGGAAGGATATTCGAGCAAAGACTGATTGTGTGGCTGTGCGAACCTCAAGCTGGAACTTATATATTTCCAGACTTTCTAAAGTTGGCTGACTTTCTTCAAAACTGAGTATTTCCAGGCCTCCCGTGAGACTCAGCCTCACCATCTCAAGCCAGGATGCGTGCACAGCTCCCCACTGCCAGGTAAAACGCTGCTACTAGAAAAGTGACCGTCTTTGAAGCCTATTCAAATCGCAATTTAAACATGAATCTGCGCAGTTTCTTTTGAGAACGAACACAAGCCTAGAAAGGAGAACCAGCGTTACTCCATAAGCAACCATTTTGCCTGGGTGTTCACTTTTTACGTGGGAAATACCAGCACTTTAGTGGTCAAGCTCATTATTTGCTTTGTACGAGACCGGGGTGTTTTAAGCCAGGGAACGAGCTCTGCTCCTCATTCATGTAATCAAAGGGCCGAGTATTCCTACTGATATTTAATACATTTCATCTCCATCTTTTAATGCATACATTGAAGTATACTGTGTCTTTAAAAAAAATCTCAGCTTTGACTGTTAATTTAGCTTCCTACATACAGTCTCATTTACTGTTATCTATTTTTATTCTCACTGGGGATTAGGTAAGCAACTAGCAGTATTTCCAGCTGTCCTTTTTGCATCACTATTTGAAAACTGTGTAGACCACAAAGAACATAATTACAAAAACAAATTGCTAGTACAACTGCTCTGTTAATAAGCAGGGACCTGTTGTAAGTTCTGAAACTTAGAAAGACCATTTCCGTCTTCTGTTTTCATTAAACTGTGGTTGCAGAGAGCAGATATAATTGCATTTCTTTTCTTTTTAAAGGCTGCAGGTTACCTGAAGTAATTTGTATATTACTTTTTTCTCTGTAAGTCCAAATCAGTTCTCTCAATGGAAAACATTACATACTAGGGGTCATTCCACAAGTGTTTTGCATTAGTGCAAAAATTGCATTCATGTACTAAGATGTTTAAGCACCTACAAAGTTGTCGCCAACCATCTGCACTGCTGGTAGCACTAAATCAGCCGGGTACGTACGCAAAGCCAATGTAATTTATCTGTCAGGCAGTATTTCATTTAAAACATATTCCTGTAAAATATGAAATACTTAGAGGCACCCACTTTCCTATTTGAATTTGACGTTTTCCATTACTGCACGGGCAAAATTGTCTTTTTAATGGAGCAAGAAAATCTTTGTGCACCGGGGCTCTAGCATTAGGAAAGGGGTTTCAATTTGCATTATGTTAATAGGCAATTATCAGTGTAGGAAAAATGAGGGATCTTGCATGTGTGTGTGTTTGGGGGGCTGCTGCCTCTCTCCGCTCTGAAGCGCTGGGGCTGGGATGATGCTGGACCGGGTGAGACTTTCTCCTGCGACTCCACGGCCAAGCACCCGCACGCGATCCAAAGCCAAATACGTAGAAGCCAGGGTGCTGTTTCATAGCACTACAGAGAAAGCCAAGTGAGCTTTATGAAGCTTGAGTTTAATCTTTGACTCAGGTTTATGCGAGGAACCCTTCTAAGTCTGGAAATACCTGGTACTGTGTTTTGCCATTCCCCATGATCTGAGAGACTTATGCTCCATGTAGGCTATGGCACCAACACGTGTATTTTTACAGTTCATGATCCAAATTGTTTATGCAGAAAATCTGAGCTGGAGGTGGATGGAGAAATAATCTCATTTTGTCCTATTCTTCACATTTTGCAAGGTACAGTGTTAATAAAACATTTTCAATAAACAAACTAACCAGCCATAAGTTGCTGCTTTTAATATAAGACACAAAGTCTCTGTATGATTTTTCCAGATTCTGCACCTGATTAATGACATACCACTTTGGCTGAATTTATGTTCGGGGAAAGTGCAGGGTGTACTTCCTTTGCAAACAGAAACAATATGTGCAGGCTCCTTCTCTTACCTGCACCATATGCCCGAGCGAGGAGGAGGAGAGGAGGAGAAGGAGGAGGAGGAGCGGCAGGGAAACCTCCCGACTGCGCCGGGTGCTTGGCTGAGGCAGGGTGGCCAAGATCTAGGGAGAGAGGATTTATTTAGGTTTATTTATTTAGGTTTATTTATTTAGGTTTTGCCCTCCCATGTCCAACCCAAAAGTTGCGGTCTGCAAACTGCTGGCCGCTGGGACTGAAACACTCAGACTGAAGCTATTCCGCTAAGATAAGTTAATTCAATGCGAGATGTATAAAAAATGCACAAATAATACAAGTAGCTGGAGAAATGGAATATCTGTTCACGGCAAAGACAACTAAAGTCATCAGACCTGCTGTAATTTTATACATCAAATAATTTCTGATTGTATCATGTATTTAAAGAAATACGTTGTTACTATCAGGTTATTGATAATTTCACAATAATATTCTTAGGAGTGATAAAACAACATTCACCTCTGCTCTGTGTCTGATATTGTAATTGTACATAAATTAGCATATACAGTGTATTGAAAGTGAAAATTGAGGTCTTGACACAGTGATAGAAAACTCGCTGTGTAAGTATATGAAGCCAGGACAAGAACCTAAATTTTAAAAATATTCCAAATGTTTAAAAAGAAACCCAAACAGTCTCCGTGTTTAAAAGACTTATATACATCAACAGCAAAGTTAACTGGAATGAAGAATGCCTAACCTTAACATATCTGGTTTTCTTCTATAAAACCCCAACTCCCATCCTCAACTCTGATGCCCATTTCCAGCTGTGACTAAAAATTATGAACTTGCTACTTAATGTCCAGCCAGAATAAGTGGAGGAAAACTGCACCAGATCGTGCCATTCAGCATCTTGCAAAGCCAACTATAGTGGAGATGAAGAAACGTGGTTGGAACTTCTGACAAGAACTGATGGACACAGAATTTGGTCATTGTATTTGACCGCGACCCGGGGATGCGAGTACCAGACCATCCAGGGTCAGAACCAGCACGTCGCAGAGGAGATCTCGAAGCAAAACAGCCAGAGGACAACGTCAGATGTGAGCATCTCACACCTAACCATGCCTCTGGTGAAGGACATGTCCAGTCTTTCTTTCCAGGCTAGCACGGAAACAGCAACGCGACCTTGATCAAAGGAGACTCTGGTGTACAAACGTTTGGGTCCAAAAATGAACTGTTCTGATACATCTTTTAGATCCCTGCTCAAAGCCTCTCTCTGCCCCATTTCTCCCACCTGGAGCACAACAGAAAGTTTTTCATGGGAAATATTGCCAGCTGCCTGCCAGACAGAGTTACTCAGGAGGATATGGTCTACCTGCAAGGGGGCAGAAGGTAGAAGATGAACTACAAAGAGGGAGGTTTCTGGGAAAACTCCATGGGCTTAAAAGCGGGGTAAAACCAAGTGTTTGCTTGCACCGTTGGCCTAACTTTTAAATCAGTTTTTAATTGCATGAAAAGCCATCCTCATCCCTTTTGATTACATCCTTCTATCACCCTCAGAACCACAGCATCTGAACATCTTATTAATAAAAGCTATTTTGGAAAATAAAACTCCTTCGGAATATATGAGGATTAACACTATATATAGACCACGATGGCTGAAAAGAGATTGTTACGGTCTATTGTGCAAATACATATTTACTAGAGCTTTTGAAATACAGATCATGCAAATATGTATTCAGGGACTTTTAAAAATGCAGATTATTGACCTGACAGATCATAAAGGCTCCTTTGAAACCATTCTGGGTTACAGTATCATGTAAATACTTATTTAGGCAATTCTTAAAAATCTTCGCTAGTACAGTCAGTGAAAATCCTCATGAAAATAAATGTTTTTCTCACCTGACAGCCACAGCAATTTTGAAAGCTAAATACCTCCCTCCCCCACGTTTACAAAATCCAACTCCATCCTACCTGGGGACGGCAAGGATGTATTCTGCGGGGTATAATGTCACCTGTCAGTGAGGTGGTGACCACCCCAAGACCGCAGAATAAATCCTTCTTGCTTTACAATCGCCCGGTGAGCCCGTGGCTGGATGCGCAGCTCCTTCCCCCCAGCTGCCGGGGAGGCCGATGGCCACGGCACGTCCTGGGGCAGACCTGGGCAAGCCCAGAGAGCACCCACACGGTCCTTGGCACGCCTGGGTGTCCACACTGGCCACCCACATCTCGGTGATGGGGCAGGGTGGTCCCAGCTCTCAGAGCAGAGGGAGAGCTGGTTTGGGCGAGAGCTGGCACCTGAGCTACCTGGGTCTGAAACAGAGCTGGGGTCAGGGCAGTGGGAACTGCATTGAGACTCCCGTTCTCTAAAAAAGCTATGTATGGGCTATGGCTCATGTTTTACGTGTTCAGGTGTTGTCTCTGAGTTAGGAAGATAGCCAGCAGTGCCTTGGCAAGCTCTTTCAGTTCCTCATGCATAAGAAATAACCCTTCTGTCCTCAGCAGAAGACAGCGTGTGCCGTTTCCAGACGTCACAACGAGGTGTGACGGCAGCAGAGGACGGGAGCCTGTGCTCTCCACCACCTTCCCCATGCCCGCGGTTAGGGCAGCATCTTGAAGCCACCAGTGAAGCGCAGGATCGGGTCGGGGGACACACACTGCATCGGTAAACCTGGGCGCTGGAGTGGACCAACTGGAAAGCCTATCCAGAAAGCATCACCCGTGGCCAAAGGAGGGTAATAATAGGGGATGGTGATTAAATATTTTATAACGGAAAGAGAAAAATGAGTATTCGTCTTGTACAGCCCACGTACAACCAGTCGGGTAGGCGTAACTTCCAGCTATCGCAGCACAGGCTGGATTTCAGCTGGTCATTTTGGGGATGAAAAGAGTATTTCTTATTAGCAATTTCCTGAACAAACTGATATTCTCAGTTTTACACAGATCTCTTATTATTCAATATTACATCAATAATATAATGGCATTTGTTAATTCGTATTCATGTGTACGATTAAGAAAGCAAAAGCAACTTTTTATATACATGGCCCAGTAGTACAGTGGTTGTTATGTTTTGTTATGTGTTATAATAACACAGTCTTCCAAGAATTTGTGCATGTGTGTTAAACTGATTGTGCCAGGTGATTGTAATATTCCTGGAGCACAGACACTGCCTTGATGAATAGTGGTGTAAATGCTCCAGCAATTTTGCACATAAATGTGTCAGCTCTGGTCTACATAATGGAGAGAGGTCCTTTCATGGACTGGATAAAAGCGAGTTTATGAATCATGGAAAAACATGCTTCCCATAGAAAAAAGCATGTTATGTGAATTTTCTTCGGAAAGTCCTTAGAAGAAACACTACCTGGAATCTGGCCAGAGCATTTTAGTGCTCCTTTGTCATTCTGAGGGTTGAAGAGAGCTGTTCATGGTGATTAACAAGGGTGTGCGGGTTTGCTTTTTTTTAAGATACAACTACAAACAAAAGGTAGTAAATTTAATTTTCATTAGGGTAGAATTACTGTTCTCTTACCACGAGCAGGAATACACATTAACAAAAACTCCTTGTTACTTTCTCTCTGCAGATCTGGCTTCTATTTTCCTCGGCTATAGGAAGGTTTGACTTAACATTCACTATTCAACAAGGCACCATAAAATCTCCCGCAAGAAAATTTACTGTAGGTATATAGTAAATCACGTAAGGGGTATGTACGCTCATTTACAAAACACAGACTCATTCCATTATACAAGCAACAACTAAGGGGCGCACCTCGTGCACGCCCCGTTTTTAATGCTATTTGCTGGCATTTGGACAATTTAAGACAATAAAGTATGCCACAGTGTTATGAACGGAGCCGCAGAGGAAAACCAAACTTTAGGCAGAATTTGCACAACTGGTTTTCAATACTAAAATATTTTCAGAAGTTCTGAAATAAATTTCTGCCAATTTTCTGCTCAGGTGATTCACACCGCTGGGAGAGATACATTATTCCTGGTGGCAGAGGTAGGAGAGATGCGGCCACGGATTCAGTGCTAGCAAGAAACCTGCACAAAGCTCTGCTTCAGAAAGCAGTAGTCAGGCTTTGTTTCTCAGCTAGACCCGTGCTTGTCAGCTCTTCCCACCTGAAAAATAGTCCTACGTCCATTGGGAACTTTAAAGCTGTTATAAATGGTTACTCCTCTGAATGCTGCAAACTTTGCAGTGTAAGCGGCCATCCCTGCGTTGCATTTGGGCTAAATAAAACAACAAACTCTATTTTCCATTTGTGCAAGGGTGCTGCAAACCTGAACGGGGGCATCTAGGTTAAATTAATTTCCATTTCATTTTACATTTTATGTGAGGGGCAAGCATCATTCTTGCTAGTGTTGATGACCAACCCTTATCCCAGTGGGATCTTTCCTGAAAGGATGCATAAGAGGGAGTCAAACACCACCCTGCCCTTTGGCTTTTGATGGGCTTCCTCTGTTGTACCTTCTGTCCTTCTTTTACTGCTGTGTTAAGGAGAGGGAAAGGATTTTCTGTATTGATGCCCTCACCTTATACCTTCGTAGAGAAGAGAATTTTAGGAATCAAAAAGATTCTTCTGTCGCTTGTTTGGGTGGCAATGGGAAGCAGAGCGAGGAAGAAGCCCCTTTCACAGCAGGGATGGACACTCATGTCCCCGTGTGCTAGCGCAGGGCTGGTGCCGCGGGTACCCTCTGCCCAGCCCCGCGTACCCGACCTGCTCCTGGGGCTCCAACGTGGGGCAAAACACAAACGAGCTAATTACCCTAATCACAAGGCCGTCCTCAGTCGCCGTCCTCTGGGTAAACCCACCCCAGCAGCTAGAATTAGGGGATTTGGGGAAAACTGATACTGCTGCAGGGCCATAAACAGAGGAGCACACCTGAAGTAGCCAGGAACCCCCGGGGAGTGCTGGGGGAAGTGAGAAGCTGGTTACTGCAAAGACAAGTGACTGTGAAATCCTGTTTTATTCTTCCTGCAATAAAAGCGCGTTAGTTCTTCAAGGAAGCGTTTGCGGGGCTGCGTCGCGTCCCGCGCGCAGGGGCAGGACAGCACGGCTGCCGTGCGGCCCCCACCGCTCCTCCCGGGGAGAAGCACAGTTGCAGGGCCACAAGTTATTTTGCAAAACTACAGCAGTGGTTTCATCAGCCGGGAAGGCTCCCGCGTTGTGCCTCGTGATGCTGGTTGCCACGAGGCTGTGTCTTATATCGATATCCTCAGCTATGCTCTATTTTGCACTTGGATATTTGGTCTTGGCACAGATAGATGCACAGGAAATGCATACTGCTCATGTTTGTAGGCAGTAAAGATAATTCAGTTAGGTTTTAACTTGTGTGGCTGGGTTCTTTTTGTTTTTTAATAGACTGGCAGCCGACCTCCATAGGAAGCTGCATTTGGACAGGGTTGAAATATCGTTTTGAGGATGCAGGGCTCTGCAAGGGACGTTTGGGCATCCGTCAGCCTTTCCTGCCTGCCTTTTGATCTTCCTTTCTTTACCTCATCACTACAAACCGTTTATGTTGTGTTACTTAAATGCTCACCTAAGGAGTATATATTCAAATTTCATCAGGGGGAAAAAAAATCTAACAATGCTATTATGTTATCTCAGAAAAACCTGGTTAAATCAACACTCTTCTTTATGGCCTTATTCTCCTCCAGCTGAACTCAGTTATTTCCCTCTCGTTATGGTCAATGGTATAGAATCAGGCCATTACATATGAAATATAAAAATCTCATGGTTTTGAGGCTGAAGGTGTTTGTTTAGAGACAGGACACAGAATTCCATACAAATCTGGCTACCTTCACATTCATCAGTTGATTACTGATACCTTTTAGATTAGTGAGAAGCAAACAAAAGTCACTGAAAGTGTCACCTAAGCACCAGAAAAATATAAATTCACATTTTTAATTTATATAGCACGGCTTTTGAAAAATTCCTCCTCCCAACAGTTGCCTCAAATGTGTCCATTTTCCTTACATGTCTGATCTCAAATAACCTTGGAGGTTTCACACAATGCAGAGGAACCCCAGAAAATAATAAAGGTATTTTGTGAAATACTGCTTAGTCTCTGGGATAAACCTGGAGCACTGACTTGTATAGCTAGAGGCTTATTTTTAGATCCTCCAGAGAGTATGTGCGAAAAAGGAGAGAGAGAGAAAGAAAGAGAGAGAAAGAACAATTTAAATCATCATAACTTCATAAACCAGGTTTTTTTTGTAAGATTATTTGATAAAATGTAGCTGAAAATATATTTACAATCAAAATGGGTTTACTGTGATTTTAAAGCCTTTGCCTAAAAAAAAAAAGTGTTTGCTTTGCATTAGCTCCTCCAAGAGGCCAAAAGTGTTAAAAAAAAAAAAAAGTAATGTGCCCATTTTTACTAAATTATTGGAATGGCCAGTCTAAAACCAGACCCTTTTCTCCTCGGGGAGTGGGACAGTTGCCTCTGGAGGGGGGTTTGAAAGGGAGCCCCAGCCCCGATGCAGCGTCCGTGGTAGTCCACAGCCCAGCCATGGGGACCTCAGCAAAATGGGAGTGCAGGGGCCATCCCTTCCCCAAGGGAAAAGAAAGGAGAAGCCACAAAGAGCCCGTCAGGGGCTCCGCCGGGACCTGGCCCCGCGGACATGGTGCTCTGCACCTCCATGGCTGACACCCCACCGACGGATGGGGCAGAAGGAAAACAAGCTCAGGACACTGGTAAATTGTATTTTTTTTCCTCCCTCCCTCTCTTCCCCCACTCTTCTTTTATTTTTATTTTTATTTTCCCTTTTCCCTTTACCTTTTCTGTTCTTTTCTTTTCTTGCTTCTGCAGAAAGGTGAGGCCTTTGCACAAGGGCTGGGAGGGAGCGGGCTGGGTGGGAAAGGAAGTATATTTTACGGCACTTTCATTACTCAACTTGATGAGAGCTAATAAAAATTCTTAATTGAAAATAAGTACCTTAATGACAATATCATAATCAGGAGTTATATTTCCTATTTATTTCAATATAAAATACCTTGCTTTCTGAACGAATCATAGCAAATTATTCAGAACAGTTTTACTTATTGGCTAACACATTAGAAAGATAGTAAATACAGTTTTAAGTAGAATCACCTGCAGCAGGTTTTTCACTGCAACTTTCCTTTCTGTTGCTAAAAACAATACTAGATAGTCTCTTAATTGTTATTGAAACATATACAGTCGCTTTCCCATATCTTTATTTGGCTTTTCAGCTGTGGAGTCAGCATTTAATCCAACCATTTGTGACATGGTTAACACCCACAATCATTTCCTGTTATGCCTCACACTGACTATAGTGGGCTGCTGTATATTTTCCAACGCCCACTCTGCTGTCTTTACAATCAGATTATGCCATTAGACATAGACAATGAATCACTGTAATTGTTCTAATACGGCCAAACTGCCAGCAAGCATTAACCCTTTCTCGGGACTTTGTAGTTAATTTTGTATGGACCTGTGGTTACAAAGTGCTAAGAGACTTTGGGAGTTTTATAATATGGGAGGGTTCATTTTAGTTAATAAAATAACATTTGAAGTGCTTGATTTGGTTTCTATAGCATGACTGAGGAGTTTAACTAAAGACAAAGAAGAAACAATTAATAAAGATAAAAAATGTGAATCGGTGTTTTTAATCATAAGAATTCCTAGAATTTTGTAAAAAAAAAAAAAAGCTTCAAGAAGAGAAAACAGTGTTTGCTTATTCTGGATTGGACCAGAAGATCATTTTGTGCATCTTCAAGAGTTTTCTTTAGGACGTAACGAAGGCATGAAGCCAAGCACACGGTCTATGTATCCCTCCCTAGCTACACTGCTATTAAATGACTCTTTACACACACATTCATGTTGACGTGCTACAAAAATACTTCAAGGATACATCTTCCCAACACCCTTTTGTTGAAATGCTTGCAGTAAATCAGCGACTGATCAAAGCAACGTACCCTTTGCAGTGAGTAGAGGACTAATTGGAAATCAAAACGCTATTAGCATTGGAAATGCCATTTCTACAGTGGTCTGGAGATTTTTGCAAATAATTTGTTTAGGCCCCAAACTAACCATCATTAAATGAATGAAAGTCTCTATACAGACACCTTTTGACATTAATTTAGGCTGGTAATGTATCAGATTAGGGTTTAATATGAAATTCTGACTTGGGTAATTAAAATCTTATTACTTAAGTGGATATTCTCAGTTTAATGTGGATACAGGGAATCGGCTTGCCCTGCTCTACCCTTAGTCAATGGTAAGGAGTGAACCTAAAGCAAGAGGAGTGGGACGAGATCAGGCACTGTGGATGCTGTGCCCACCTCCCCTCCAGATTTCACAGCAGTCGAGGATACGCAGTCACGTTTGAAATGTTCCCTTCATCCATCTACTCGTTTCCTCATATACCATAGCAAAAGTAGTTTCTTGAACCAAGTATGCTAGGTATAAGCAAATCCAGGAGAGAATAGGAGGAAAAAAACCACCTTGGTTTTTTTTGGGTTTGTTGGGTTTTTTTGGGTTTGGTTTTTTTTTTTTTTTTTTTTGCATTGAGAACTCTGCAAGATTCCTGGGGGGAAAACAAACAAACAACTCAAAACAACTAAGAGTCAAAACCTATTCATTAAATATAGGGAAAACAACACCTTCCCCCAAAATAGGGAAAGTCTAGGCAAAAGCATAACAAAGAAAACATGAAATTCCAGTGCCATCTATGGGAAATATATATATGCATATAATTAGGGGTGGCACTCATGCAGAAAAAGGAATTATTTTAAAGCCAAGAGAAGTTTTTGAAAAAGTAATGTAGTACTGAAAGCTTTAAGCCTTGAATTCAGGTAAAAATGCAGAAGACATGCAATACAAATATTTTGATAGCTCAAGACTAAGTAATAACTTTGTGTCAATAGGGGATGGAGGAGCTCACTTGTGCTAGCAGGGCATCGGCCAGTGTCAAGACCCAATGGAGCTGGTGGTAAACCCTGGTTTTGGTATCCACAGCCCTGTGGCAGAGCATATGCTATTGAACCACACAGTCCGGTTTTGGACCAAAGCTGGTTCGCTGATGGGCAGCACGCATCTCCAGCTGGGTTTTGACGGTTCGCACTTGCACTCATTATAGAGTGAATCTTCAGCAAAACCAAGGTCCCAGGCTACTGCCATTGAATTCCCACCGTGAGAGGCATGGAAAGGGATCCAAACCGTGCGCTCCTGCATGGGACCTTCAGGCCTGAGCTCTCAAATTCTATATATTTTAATGAGAATCTGTATGAGCAAGATATGACTAAGGACTGGGGAATCCAGCCTGCTATATAAAATGTGCTTTAGGACCTTTTGGAATGAAGCTGCTTTATAAATGCCAGATACAGCACCATTACTTTCACTTCAGTTTTTATAACTTTGGCAAAAACGTTCCTGTCAGGATGAAACTTGGCCTGCTTCTCCTGGGCTTGGGAGGGAACCTTTTTTTTCCAAATCTGAGGAATCTGGTTTGGCTGAATTTCAGTTCATTTAATGCAAAGAAGTTGAAAACATTTGACACTAAGACCTTTTTCTGAACTCAGCTCAAGGCAGCTTTGTCTTTAAATACCAAATTTGGCAAGCTCTTGCTAGGCTCTTTTTTGGAAGATCTTCCAAAAAAACCCCATTTTCCTTCATTTCTTGGTAACATATGTCCCGCTTGCCATTCTTAATCTAGTTTCTTAAATAATACACTACTGTCGGTACATAAGGTACTTTTATATTTCAGACTGAACAACATATTTTTCAATATGTTTAAATCATATTCGACAATCCGTTTGCAAACAGGACACCACATCATCCAGTGTTATATCTAATCACAGAGTGCACTGCCATTTCACTTGATCCAAAGGTTGTTGAAGTTAATGTTAAGAGTCTCTTCAACAGCACTCAGCTGATAGGACATGTGAAATGGAGCAAAGTTTTTTGAAAAACAGAAGAGGTCCTAAATTTACTGGATTTTTGAACTCATTGTTGCAGGAAAATACTATTTGGAAAGAAGAAAGAATTTTAAACAACATTTAAACACATGTGTGTGCATGTGTGTGTGTATATATATATATATATATATGAAAAAATAACCAGAAGCATCTTTAGAAGGCAATAAACTATCTACTGGTAGATAGATAGATAGATAGACAGACAGACAGACATTGAACGCGTGGGGAGAGAACCACTATTCACAGTACACTCAGCAGAGCTCACCAGACCATTTTGAGGAGGACTCATAGCAAACATTGTGCACATTTTTGCCGTGCTGCAGTGGAGTATGAACAGCAAAAATGACTGACATGGCAATTGCTGCTCTAAAGACCAGTTTACCCATCATGAGACTTTGGCAGTGCCCGTGGGAGGGTGCTTGGAGGGCAGCCCAGAACCACAGCCAGGAGCAGGGCAGGAGAAGATGCTCAGAGATGAAGCAAAACGGAGACCAGAAGGGAGGAGGAAGGAAGTTGGTGGACAAAAACCCAAAAAAGTGGTACGCTGGGGAGAGAACAAGAAACCTTGGACTTTCTGGCATGTGCACTGAAACTAAATATACTTCTGGCATTTCTAACTGGCTCTCACATGGGCTTGGATATTGCGATTTGCTTATTGAGGCAGAAAAGCTGGTTCAGGAAAATGGGATATATGGTGGTTGGTTTTTTTTTCCCTCCTTGATTTTGTGTTAAAGATATAGACTGACTGTGTAAGAATCACCTTAGTAAAGTTGTGAATGATTTATGACATGAACAGTCCCAGACAAGTGCAGGGAGCGAAGGCGGGAAGTGCCGTGCTGGTTTCTGTACTACACAGCTCAGCCAGAAAAGTCCATTAAGTTCAGGCACTCAAAAAGAAAAAAATCTCCTCGACACTCTGGTGTTTTAGCTCCTTTTACTGGAGTCCTCAGCAATGGGACCCTTTTCTCAATGTGTTAGACAATGTCTGTCCTTTCCTTCTCTTGGTTCACCCACTGATGAGCCACATACTCAGCTAATGCAACCTGATGTTTTTCAGAGTCTCCAGTGCTTTTAAACACAGAAAACAGTAAGTTCCTTCCATCCTATCTTTAGTTAATTCTCAGTCCTTCTGAAAAGGCTGCTAAACATCTTTGTGTCTTTGCTGCTATTACTAATGCAGGACATCAGCAAGCACAGAAAAAGATCCAACAGCCAGAAAAGATCACTTGGTAAAACTGATCATTCTGGAGGACTTCGACATCTCCCCAGCATTTTAAACACACACAATAATGGTAAAACATTTCACTGCTGCACATACATGTACATGTGGGTACACATTGTACCGCTGCAGAAATATTCCCAATTTCAGTATAATGGTTCAGAGCTAGCACCGCGAGTGTGGGTGTCTTCATTTCTCCATGGTGCAATTGGCCTTGGCTGCTCCTTATCTAACAGCTATGGTCAGCAGTAGCCACAGCATGGACCTTTCTGCCAGGGGTGAGCTTCTGCCCACTCCTTCCAAGGGGACTTGAAGGATCATGCTTTGCAGAAGCATCAAAATCCCACGAAGAATTGAAGGAGACATTGGACACTTAGTTCTCGCATGCACAGACCTCCCACCAAATCCTTTCTTCACAGGTATTTTCCTGACCTTGCTGATGGCTCGCAGTAGTACCACCTTTCACTTTTGCATGTTTCTTGTGCAAATGCACATGGCTGATGGCTGAGAAGCTTTGGAGTGATCCTGCCTTGGGTCACAGCGATGTCACTGCAGTAGGTCAGCCTTGGGAGTGACTTTATCAGCGTGGGGACTCATGGCACCCCATTCAGGAGCCTATGGACGAAGGGGAGCTCTGGTCCACAACATGTGTTGGTTGACAGGTCCCTGGCAGGTCATCCCACATGTTTTGGAGATGGACCTGAGGATTTAAGGTCGGTATTTGGAAAGAAGAGCAGAGGAACACACTAAAATGCTCAACTTCACTTAATCTTCAGGTTTCAAAATTATAAATTAATCAACTGCACTGCAAATAAAACAAAGTAACAATCAAAATGGCTCAGCACAGGCAGAAAAGGTATTTATGCTGGGCTGTTTAGAGTACACAGCCCGCTCAACGGGATGAGTGTGGGGGAAAGAAAACACATGGCTGAGGTATGATGACAGCTGAGGTGGAACAGGACAAGGCAAGCAGTCAGGGCATGGCCAGTGGTGCACAATCCATCCATACTCCAAGATGATCATTCCCTTCGGCTGGTACCGCTTCCTGACACTGCTGACCATACCTGATAGTATGGGCAGGACAAAGGGAAGCTTGTGCTGGCTGATGAGTAAGAGCCATTTTCAGATGGCGAGGAGAGCTATATGAAAGGGCCAGTATGTAGAGAAAGAGCAGTCACATTTTGCCTTTGTGAAAATCCAAAAATCAGATTGTGCATTAACCACTTCACAGCAAGGGAAGAAACATGCAAGAGTTAAAACTTAAAGAGCAACGAAACAAAGAAAAGCTTTCAAACACTGAATAAAAGGCTCCTTATATTCTATCTGCCTGTGTTTCCTGATGTGTGCATGCATTGCATCTTTAGGGAAAGGAGAGTTATTTTCTTAGATTCCTGTAAAAACTTCTATTTTATAATTAATAAAATAAAATGAAAAGAAAGGTCAATCAGCATCATCACGAGAAACAAGACATGCCTATGATTTTCAAATCTGCTGAGTTTAAGTATCTTTTCTAGTGTATAGCTGGTATTAAGGGAATATTTTTTTACCTTTTATTCAGAGTTGAGTTGCACAGGTCATGGTAAACCGGAGCTAGGGCTATTCAAAGTTATGTTCATGCTTATAAACTATCTTGACTGCTATAGGCACTGATATTTTCTTTAGAGACAAAACATACCCTCACACTCACTCTTCAGTATGTAGTTGAGCGATCTCAGGAGTCTGAGCTTTGTTTTTCTTTTAATTTTATTTGAAACTCTTCCAAAACCTGGAAGGGTTTCAAATCAGAGAGGGATCTTACCCAAGGACTCATTTTTAAAGCAAAGTCGTATAATGCAATGTTCTCTTTTCTGGACTTTATGTAAATGTTAAGCTTGCCAACCATCAATTCAGTAGTGCACGTTTTTGCCACTGTGTCTGCAGTGGGTTTCCAGTAAAGACCTTCACAGGCAGCTGACTGTCCCACGGCCCCCAAACCAGGTCTGTTCTTCTGCTTCACAACCACATTGCCGGGTTAGTCCAGAAGTAACAACACTTTGATGCCTTCCTCTAGCATCTTATAGAAACTACTTTTTGAAGGCGAAATAATGGAGAAAGAAGTGAGAAGGACAGCTCATGCATTACAGCAGCAATGATAATGCTCCCCAGATATTTTGACAACGCAGTTGCCTGCAATTTTTGCCCCATCTAGTAATGTTGATTACAGTATTGGATTCTATATTAAATGTTATAGCTTGATTAGTAAAATTAAAATGAATGGGTTTAGGTCTGGTATATATTATATTCTACTGGATAGTATGTAATATCTTACAATACCCTACTAAAGACAATATTAGATCCTAAAGGAGGTCTAAAAACTATTAATTTTTTTAGACAAGGTCGGTTATGAGTCTCTTACATGCTCATGTCCCTTTCTTTGAGTATCCATGGGACTTGCATCCCATCTCTTCTCCTCCGCTTGCTAACCCCAGGAGCTGACATGCGATGCACGGCCAGTCCCTCATCTCCAGCGGGACGCCTCAATGTCGTGCCCGAGTAACACCCACTGAATTTTCTGGTGAGCCATGTGCTGGGCTTGGCTTGCCACCACAGTGACAGGGATGGAGCTGTAAAACAGATCCTCTAACAGGATCTCCAGTCTCTGCTTACAAATGCTCTGGACCACAACGCAACACCACACTGTTTTTCCTGCAGCACTGTCATCCTGTTTTACAATACTTTACACACTTTATGTAACAAATATAACAGCAGAGCAGCATATTGGCAGAGAGGGAGAGAAACAAAATGATTTAATACTGTCAAACTAGAACATTGTCATCAGATGAGAGATGGGAAGGGAGAAGGTCAATAGCAAAGGTACAATAGCTGCACTGCTGAAATACTTTGGGTTATTCCTGTATGATACAGTGTTATTTTGCAAGGGGGAAGTGGGGGCAATGCGTGTAAGAAGACCATTGGAAAGGAAAAAAAAAACCATCAGGAAAAGATCAATGCTTGACTGAGCTATTTTATTAAATTCCCCCTGGATTTAGTCTGAGACTTAAGGCATGATACGATCAGAGCAGATTGCCTTGGGTTATTCCACTCTGAAGTTGTCCATATATCTGACATTGGTCATGACATATTTAATTTGAACTGGAAGTTCAGATTTAATGGTTGAATTCAAGTGGAACGGGAAGCACATAACCAAGTCGGGACTTACTGTCCATGACTATTGCTGCTAACCTCTCTCACAGGGTATTATTAGTGTGTGTAGGACCTGGGAAGAGCCACGCACTCTCAGAACAACCTTGGATATAGGGTGAGAATCCCATTAGTGAGTAGTAGGACCCAAAGTGGTTTCCAAAGGTGAGGTTACCCTACCGAAAACTATATGTGATGCAGTTTACTGGAATGAGGTGAACCTTTGGTTTCCACAAAGCCAACAGGAATTTTACTACTGATTGTAATAGAGGCAGCTTGCATCCTTGATGTAAAATCCCCAGGAAAAACAAAACAAAACAGAATAAAACAAAATAAGAGAGTGAATGCTTACAGGCTATTTAGTTCAACTGCCCTCTCATTCCCACTGAAAATTTATTTGGATACAAGTAAATCATTTTGTCCATTGCTTACTGTACCAACAGCTGTTGTGAGAGTCTACCCTGACAGGTTGGCTTTAAGAGTATTTTGAAAATTGTGCTAGACAGGATTTAGCATGTAAACACTATCATCTACTGAAAAATGAGAATCAAGTTCTTTTGAACATGTTACCCCACGTCAAAATAGTATCAGTAAAGTAGAACTGAAAAGACAGACACATTAACTGAAGGTACAATTAGTAGCAGAAGACTTGTTAGTAGCAGCATGGGTGACTATTTCTAGACTTACTTGCTATTACCACACTTTCTCCAATCCCAGTTATGCTCAGCTTAATAGGCACTATTAACTTCTTGCATTGACCTTTCTACAATGAAAAAAGTCAGCAGAGCCAAATCTTTTTCAATGCCTGTAAGAAGCCCACTGACTCCTGTACTTATCTGGATTCAGTGGGTTTCGACCTCTCCATTAAATCATTATGGAAACAAATCCATGCGCACTCCTTCCCCAGCCAGCAATAAACAGAACGAAGAACATAGATAAAGAAGTGAATGAACATTCAAAATATACCCTTACTCATTGTCTGAAGGAGGTAAATCAAAACTGCTCTAACAATGCTGCATGATTCCTGCATTGGTTTCACAAAGTCAGGTCTTCTGAGGTTTGGGTTTTTTTTTAAATTCGGTGGCCATGAGAAAAAAAAAATACCTTCAGTGGCATCCAACTGCAGAGTGGGGTACCAATTTCTCTACTTGAGGTGTTTGCATTTCATATGCTGTCACCTGTCTTGCATGGCCCAAGGTGAGATACATGGGTCTGAAGAGAAGGGAACACATCCCTCCCTGGCTGTCCAGCCACAGGCAGGGGTGTGGACAGAAGGGAAAACTGTCCTGGTGAAGAAAAATCACATCTGAAGGTTTCATGCTTTCACACCAGATTCCTTCGGCATCCTCTCCGCCTTCCCATTGCTGTCTCCAACCCCTCCATTGGGCTGAGACGATGTCCCCACATCACTGGTTGTGCCCTGAGCAGAACATGGATCTGCTTAGCCCAAAGGCAGCTCAGGAGCCGTGGTCCGCATGGCACTGAGCTCTCATGGCCGACCCTTCACTGCCCACCATGGGGGTGATGTGGGGGGCACAAGGCTGGCAGCCCCCATGCTTGCAGCACCGCGCACCACTGACAGCCCCTCCATGCATCTCCCTCGAGTGTTACTTAGAGTTTTGGACAGCATCATTAATCTGAGAGGCACTTATGGAGATATATCGGTATCCACCTGATCATTGAGGTCGTTTTCTCCTCCCATATGATTCATTGGGAGGGAATTAGGGCAAAATGTAAAAAGTATGCTGATGTAATGGTGCATTTTTCAGGAGCTCATTCATTGTCTTCACCTTGAGCTTTCAGATGGGCTAAAGTTGCAAAGCAAACAATAGGAAATCTTCCTTTAGAATTGTGCTAAGGAAAAATAAAAAAAAATAAGAACGCCTTTATAGCATACCTCAGCTCTGACTTATCAAATGCAAGGTGTTTGTTAGATGCAACAGGTTCCTTCCTACGAAGCAGTGTTCTTACATGCCTCACACCCCCTGTAGGCTTTGAAATCAGTGTTCAAAGTGGACTTTCTGAATTCATGAAAACCCACAGGTCTATAATACATCCCTAATGGAAGTCAAACATGACACCCTAGAGATAAAACACAGTGGCCTTACCCTCTGTTCACAGTAGGTGTCTGTGTATAATAAATATTTTATTTTACTACAAAAACAAATAACTAAACATACCCCCTGTGTTTGTTCTGAACTCTACAGTAGCTTTTGTGAGTTTACTATATTTCAAAGCTGAGATAGGAAACCACAAAGTCTCGTCAGTTATACTGCATGCTTGCACAAGGCGAACCAGCGCTGCTTCCAGCCCCGCCAAGCTCCTGGGACCCGGGTGGCTCTGGCCCTCCAGGAGAGGACCCATGAGGAGCCCAGCTTTGGGGTGGAAAGCCCACCAGGCACGGCCCCAGCTTAAAAACAATACATTAAAACAAAACAAACCCGGTTTGTTTTGTTACTTTTAGTGTTAAGTGATGGTCCTGCAGGACCTCAGTTAAACTGGTGCACCTGCTCCATGCTGCTGCAGGATCTGGGGCACCTTCATTCAAGGTCGGACACCCAAAATACATGGGTGAGCTGACATCAGAGGGGATGCACAGCGGCTCCTTTGTGCTATTTCATAGATGGCCATGCTCTTGATTGTACCTATGACTATTGTTCTTCTCCACTATTGCCTCATTTCTTAGGATATTTGCTCTGAAAGAGGTAAGTGTAAGCTGAAATCATCCCCCCCCCTTTTTTTTCCCCATCTTCAGAAGTTCTTCAGCTCTGGGCCTACAATTATGCAGCACCTCATTAGCTTTAGAAAACTGTGTGAGGAGAAGACTGTGAGAAAGGAGAGCCATGGCATGCAGTTGGGCTCCACGGTGAGGGCTGTCCCCCTCACCACAGACCATGCAGCAGCACCAAGGCTGGCAGCAGGCTCTCCCTAGCTTAACCTCATTAGATACACATAGTACAAAGCATGCTTGCTGCAAGAATATAGCTAATATTCTGCTTCCCAAGGTGTTCACGCTGCTCCTCTAGCTTTCAGGATGCAATCTTATCCGTTTGCAGCTTCTGGGCACACGTAACGGCCGCACGCACAGGTAGGGCACCCTCCTGGTGCAGCCCTGGCTCGGATTCCGTCCCTTCAGCTGAATCTGGAGGATGCTTCAGCTGTAGCATTGCCATCTCCCCCATCTCGCAGCACCACGGATGCTCAGGCACTTTTCCATCAAGTGCCTAATGCCTGCTAATAAGAGAAATGTGATGCTTCTATTGAACGCGTATTAGGTTATGAGACATCACTCTTATTTCAAGGGCAGTGTCGAACCACCCAACTTTTAAATACATATATATATAAAGGAAACAGAGAAAAGCTATCGTAAATGTGCAGTTCCTGATGAATCACTGAATTCTGACAGCTTTACACAGATATAACTGCACCCGGCCAATTTCTCAGCTGGTGTAAACTGGCATCCATCCATGGACTGTAATGAAGACAGGCCAATTTACACCAGCCAGCTGACCCATTTTTATTGATTTTAAATGATTTACATCAGGCTCAGGATGGAGTAATACATTGTTGAATCAGGCCCACGAAGTATGTGCCCTAACCTTACATTATCAGGGAATTCAAAATTAGGATTTCTTGGTCTATCATTATTTCATGCTTTTACATCTATCAAAAGTGAGCTTTTCTAAGTGCTGCAATGTGAGGGTGTCATTACCTAGACACAATAATAAGAGATTCAGGCACTGTAAAAAACCTTAAACCTTGACTTGTGGATTTATACAAGACGTTTAATGTTATTTTAACATAGTATTTGGTATGTACCTTTATATGTTTCAGTGGCTTATATCATCATTCTTACTGTACTAAAACTTACATGTCCTGTTTCTTAAATAATATCCTTGTGTAAATTTTTTGTAAGCTCTAGGTTTATTTTATGACGCATAAACTTTGACAATATATTAAAATCTTGGAGGAATTTAATATCAGTAGAAGATTATCTTAAAAAATCATTTCTCCGTGTTATAGAGACTTAGACATATCTAGTATCTTAAAAGGTTTAATAGCTGTTTGTAAATTTTACTGCAACTGTCAATAACTTCATAATATATTGAGCCAGTTAATAGGTCATCGGAAAATATTTATAACTTGCTATAAACTGTTTACCCAAGAATAAACTTAATTTCTAATGATAATGAAACATAAAAGTCAATGAATATTAATTTTAATACTTTATCCTAATTTAAACACAGCTTTACCATTTGCTGTAAACACTGTTTGAGCAGAGGTAAAAGGTACTGCTTTTTCTGGGCAAAAATATCTGAAAACATCTCAGTAATGGGAGTTTACATCATCCTGGAAGAAGAAAGCAGGAACACCTCCGATGCAAAAATGCCTTACACATAAGAAAGCATGCTTGAAAAGATTTTTCTCCTTTTCGATAAAGTAATTTTAGATAACACCTCCTCCACCATGTATCTTTCGTAAAATAGACTTTTGACATTTGAAATTTTTTGACACCTAAATCGCATATTTTATTTCAGTCTAAGCCTAAGCGTGCCTGATCCTGCGGCGTGCTGCATCTCCCCACCATCGCCATGTGCCGCAAGCGGCAGTGCCCGAATGGCTGATGTCAGCAGAGGATCCCTCCCCCTTGGTATATAAGGTCTGACCATGCATTTGCTAGGCAGGGACAAAATTCGTTCATATTAACACTGCAGACGTGGGAGCTCAGTTCAAAAATATCAGATTCCTTTAGGCCCCCAAACTTGCAAATTAGGAAACACCCTTATTCCCATTCTGCCACCTTCCAGGCTCCCCGCTTGCATCACGTCGTAGCTTATTTTAGCTGGTTTGCAGAGACCAATGGTCCAATCTGACCAGGATTCAGCAATACTGGATCAGGGCCTGCTCATTCCCTAGCAGCCTGTCGCTGGTGACTCAGCTCAGCTCTAAATGTCCTCTTCCTGAGCCTCCATCGCACGGCCAGTCATGAGCCTTTATACAAATAAGAGCCGGCAGGTGTCTTGCCATGGTTTTCACGTTACAAAGTCAACGAACTGCACCCGATTAATTTTTTAAATTTAATATTAGGCTTTATTAATCTAGTATTTTATTAATAGAATTTTTAAATATTTAATGCCAGATTTTTATATGTAACACTAAGACTTATTAATCTACTAAATTGTATTAATAGAATTTTTGTAACTTTCTTTTTTTTCCCCTCCAGATCAATTATGTAATTTTAAAAATATTGCAAAACCAGACTGAAAAAACATACAATCCATCCTCTCAGATGTGTAAGGACGGCACTTACCCATTCCTCCTCATTTCCCACCAAAGTATATGCCCTGTGGCCTTATTTCTTCTCCGTTCATGCCTACTGAGGTGGCTGCAGACAGACCTGAGATCCAGCAGCCCTACCTCTGTCCTGATGAACCCTAATTATACTTTATTTGTGTGTTGAGACTAGATTCAATAGCACATGACTCCCCTGTTAAGAAACTCTTCTTCAGTTGCATATTTCTGAGGCACCTTATGGGATGCCGTTCTGCGTGTAATCTGATTTTTTCCCCTTTCCAAATTAGTAACACAGTCACATAGCAAATTGGAATATGCATGTAGCTTCAACACTGATATGGCACTGCCTTCTCCTCTTCCTGACACTTTTGATGTTGTTCCCTTTCATCGTCATCACCGTCCTGCTTCTGCAGGAGACTTCACATCTAAGGCCTTGTGCAGGGCATAATTAGAAGCTGCAGGACCAAGACATGAAGGTTGGGCTCTTGTTTTTCAGGCAGCAGCTCGGGAAAGGGCAGCTGACCCCTCGGCGGTCGCTGCATGGATGGGGCCACTGCCCACCCCAAGGAGATGCCCCTGGGCTGCCTGACCTCTCACCACACCTTGGCTTGGCCGCCTAGTCTCCAACGGGATGAAGTCGGGTCAATGAGGGATGCTCTCTCCCAAGTCACCTTCATTAAGGCAAGGGAAACATCCCCAAAAGCAGAGAAGCTCCCTCTCACCTCTCCCACCTCAGGACTCTCCCTCCCACGTAGGGCCGGGGCAGGGAAGAGGCGCAGAGGTCCCTTGCTCTGCTGCCAGAGCCAAGGGGAGCTCTTGCTTACGTCTAGCGGCTGCAAACCAGGGACAAGGCTTGCCATCTTCTCCTAATATCATTTTCTTACCCTTACACAAGGATATAAATACAGGTTTGTGTACAATAAACTCTTTGCCCTGCGTTGCCCTCTGTATCTAGTGTCCATGTGTCCTTTCCCATTTGGAAAGGCATTTTGCTTTTAAGCTTCACAGTTTCGCTACAGTGCAGTAAAACCAGATAGTTTTCAGTTTGCTGTTGCATAAGAGGCATCTTAATATCCAAAGCTCTTAAACAAGAATAACCATTTATCTCAGAAAAGTGCTGAACAAACAGGATTTATTGCAATTGTGTAGTTGGCTGATCGAATCATGTTTGTTTTTCTGGAAAGAGTTGGTATTTGGAAAATAAACTTCTTTTTGTAAGAAAATGCGTGTACCTATCCAACAAAAATATCCTTTTAGAATGAAGAAAGGACACCATCAGCCCTTCCCAAATGTCAAGCCCTTGGAGAGCAGACCCCAGGGTGAAGGCACCGAAAGCCAATGGAGTTGGAGCAGCTTTGAGCCCATTTATTCCCCAACTGCAAGGGGACTCGGGCAGCTCTGGACAAGCCTCAGGCTCGCAATAACTCCTCTTTAATCCTACACCATGCTTTGCAGGAGCAGAGCAACAATTTGGGGGGGTCTCTGCCTTTTGGGTGTCACAAGGCTCATCCCAATATACAGCCAAAGTTGCATTTTGCTCGTTTGGTGTTGCGGAGGGGCTGGGCGGCTCCAGAAGCTGCCACCATCTATAACCCCTCTACAGACATTTGTTTGGCATGCTGGGCTCACCTGGTGCTGTCTCATGGGAAATGTCATATTTCAGTGTTTTTAAGAGAAAAAGATGATTCCACTACTATTAACGGTAATAGTAAAGCTTGAGAACAAAAAAAAAAAAAAAAAAAAAGATTAAGACACAGCTGTGTATTTATTCAAAACACTCCACTATAAAATAACAAAGTTCTGAAACAAAAGGCACCTCATCCTGCTGCCACCCCAGTGGGCACCGCACCGAGGGGGTCTCCGGCTCGAGAGCAATTTTCTTACAATACCTTACATTCTGCAAAATTAGGCACAGTCTCTGTGTTAAGGAGGGAGCATCAGATCAGTGTTGGCTTTGAATTTCCTTGCTTTTGTCAGCCTCATTATTACAGCTCGAATGTTATTAAAATGCTGCTCTTCGTCTGTTAATAATCATTTCACTTCTCTATCTCTGCCACATGAACTTTAGAACACTGTGAAATGGGTTTTGTAGTTGCATGGTTTTTTCAAGTTCATTGATCAAACATTTGTACATTTTAATGTTATAAATAATTGAAGAGCCTTCATTTTTCAGTGTTAAAATTAAGTTTTCTGTTCTGCCTTTTAAAACTAGAACAAGGGGAAGTGTAATTTAAGCCATGAAAAGGCTGCAAAATACGTGAAACTCTCTGTAACCCTTTTCTGTGAGACTCTCCTCATTTTACTTTGATTCTTGCGGAGACTGAAGTGCGTACAGCCAGCCCTTGACAGGCTCCTCCAGCAGGTTACTAGCTAGAGGAGTTCACCTATTTTCAGAGAAGGCTTTAAACACGGGATGGATACAAGGAGACTGTTTGAAGCCACCCAGCAGGTTTGGGAAGGGTGGGTGCAATTGAGGCAGACAGGGATGTTCGGATGAAGGACAGCAGTTTACATTTCAGTGCATGTTTCTCTTCCCATCCCAATGCGTGTGTTAAATAGGAATGAAACCTATTGAATGAATGAACCCAGGAATGACCCAGCACGCAGGGGAAATAGGAAGAGGAAAGCATAAGGTTGCCTCTGGGAAGGAGGGGGAAAGCAAGATGCAAACTGCATTAACACCAGGTCCTATGAATACAACCAAAAGCTCCCATTCCTGGTGGTCCCAGACCTTCCTGCTATGGCAGAAGTTTAAACCAAACACCTCTACAGCTACACAAAGGGTGGCAAGAGGGCTTGTCCCTGTATCAGCCCCCAAACTGGGCTGAAAACCAGACAGATGAATATCCTGCAGTTTGTGCAGATTATCCACAAGTTTGTGAAACAGCCAGCAAAATTAACAGTATCTGTTTTCCTGCGGATCTGTTTGCGTGACAATTTGGTAACGTCAACCATGAACCCTGGGGTCTTCCACTAAAGTTCTAAGCCCAACTCTGAATCTAGGTCAAAGACAACCTCTCAAGTCAAAGTTAATCATCAGTACTGGTATTCAAACTGCTGCTGGGTCAGCTGCAGAAATGAATCAACATGGAGCAAGCCTAATACTTCCAGTTTTTGTATGAATATCACAAGCAGAGGCTTATCCAAGATATATCAGAAGACACTCAACCTCCTTCATTGAGGAGCTGTGCTGGGAATTTTCCTGGGAAGGAGTTCCCATAGGAGATGACTGGGGCTTCCTGGCTCCAGCTAGGATGAAGATGCTGTGGGAACAGCAGATCCCAAATGCTGGTTCAATTAACTCTGCCAGTGGACACGGCCTCTGGAGTGTCTTCATCCCGGCAGACACACGGACACAGGAGAGGACGCCTTGCCTACCAGCAGATTTTATGCTGAACAAACATATACACAAGATAAGGTTCCCTGAAAGTTATAATGAAAACTATGAATCTTTACGTTAAAAGATGTAAACCATGAAGACTGGATGTTTCTTCACTCTCTGACTGCCGTTTCACTCGCTATGAATTTTATGAAAATCGTGTTGAGTGAAATGGAGATTTACTGAAAACACTAAAAACTGTGTTGATGGAGCAAGCTACCCCTAAGCAATCGCTCTGCCTGAATTCGTTTCAAAGCAAGCATTCCCAGAGCTGCTGCGATGCCAAGGCTGGGCGACGGCACGTAAAGGCAAAGCCCATTCCTCAACGGCAGCTTAAGAATATGGGCAAAGACATCTCTGCATTAAATCTGGTTTGGCCTGAGCTATAAGGCTTAGGGAAGCGTTCGGACACATGTTGGTATGGGCTGTCCTAAATCACCATCTCTAGTTCCTGTTTCAGCATAACTGAACATTTTACCCCACTGCAAAAGCCAGTTCTGGCCATCCGAAGCAGCACGCTGTGCCATGGGTGTTAAAGTAAGAGCCAATGAGCAAATGGCAGATTTAAAAAAAGAAAATTGCAATAGTAGCCTATTTGTGGCACCACACACGTGTTTTCAGAGAGCTGTCTCCAGCTGTAAATTGGAAGAATCATAACGGGGAGTGAAAAAGAAGGTGAATTAGGAGTCGGAAAATTCAGAAAACAAGTACTTGGTTCCCTCGCTATCAACCACAGCTTTGGTTTCCTTTCTGCTTCCCCCTCACAAAACAACAAGGGTTAAAGGAGTGAAGAGTGAAAAAAAATCAAAAGCATGCGGAACCGGGCTGAAATGGTAGGTAGGGTGAGTTTCTGTTCTCGATATCCCACTGTTAGCTCCAGGAGATCAGGAGGAAGGAAGACTTACCTCATCTCCCCAATAGACAGGAAAAAAACCCAAGAAATTAAAAAAAAAAAAAGAAAAAAAAAAAGACAAACAACTTTCAGAAACTCTCCCAGGTTGAGCGCGCATACAGCTCGTTCTTGCAAAATCCATCACTGCGTGTTCCGTGCGCACTGCTATTGTCCTTCTTAACAGGGGGGAATTTGGAGAATGTTATTTAGGCAGAAGTCGGGTCAACGGTGACGGCTCCGTGCCGTGGGCAGCAGTTGCACAGCACCTCGCACGCGGATGCTGTGGTCCCCTGAAGTATGGATCCCAACCCCATCCCCAAGCAGGGGTGGGGATCCTTTTGGCTCTGGTGCTGGTTTGCCCAGCAAGCGTTTACCCAAGTACCGACGCACTGTAAAGAGCATTTTGCAATTATTTCTTGGTGCTACTTAACGGAAAGGATTGCCTGGTGGTGCGCAGCGTTATCGCCCCCTCCAACAAGCACTCCAGCCTTCAATATTAATCTTGGTATTCTCCGCATCTTCCAAGTCTCGGTCCACTTGAGAGTTTTCCTTTTTCCCTCCGCAGCGAGTGGCTTACTGCTGGGGATAGATTAAGACAAATACAAGCAACACTGCATGGTAAATTCCTCTTCTTTGTTCAACAGCTGTTTTGAATGTGTTATAGGATTGAGTAAAACATTGCTTCCATACTCAAAAAGAGCCTCAGCTTTTCCAAAAGGGTTTGGCTCCTCTGCAAGAAGTTCAGCGGCTGATATTCACTTATTTAATTCTTCGCCAAACATGCAGAATCTCTGACAACCATTTGTTTAAATTACTTACACAACTTGCCGTTTTAATCTTTTTTTCCTATTAATCTGTGACAAACCATGGAATTTAATATTTTTTACCATGACTAATGTATGAAATTTGTTAGCTTTGTCTGTAATTTACAGAAAGCCTGAATAATTGAGCCTTTAAGTTTAAAGGCTTATATTTTGTTATTCTAGCTGTGATTACACGTAATGGTTTGAAGAACCTAAGGGGCTTTAGTGACGGGTGCCAATATAAAATACCAAAACTGACCTTAGCCCTCCTCATTTTCCTCTGTTTGCCTCCAATTATTATTGGGAAAAAAATGAAAGAAAATAAGTAAGAGACTACATATGAGGGGGAGGGGAGGAAAAAAAAAAGAGAGACCAGGGAATTAACGTACTGAAAAGACTGCATAAAAGTAAACAGTTTCTAGCACCTCTGCTGTCAAATCTCAGCCTGCTCTTTCTTTACCCGTGTTTAATACCTTCCTTGCTGCATCACACTGTCAACCAAAGCTCACTGTGGTGTGGTCCCATCTTTTTAATCATCTGACATATGCTTTTCAATAGAAATAATGATAACAAAAAATATAAGTAAATAGTCAGTTTTTCTGCTACCTGAAGAAGCCCCAGGTCCTAACACAGGTATCTACTTTCCCAGAGTCTATCACAACCACGAAGCTCTTCGAGTTCAGTACAGCTCTACCAGATGGAGACCTTCAGGAGAAATGGATGGATTGGAAAGTGTGCCTTTACAAGATGAAGCCACACTTTTCCAGGTCATCTCTACCAAAGACATGCACAACGGTCACATTAACAAATTGCCACATGAACCAGAAGAGAGAGAGCGAGCCCCAACGAGCCTGCTGTCCCCAACCGCTGCCCAGGTTTTGGTACCTGAACGAAGGGGCAGGACCTCACATTTCAGCAGCGCTCCAGCCCACGCCTGCTTTGCTAGAAAGCTGCAAGGCATTTGATTCAGAAACCACTTGCTCACGGACCCATAACGACCCAGTAATTGCTCAGAGGACAATCTCTAGAGCACCATCCCTTACCCTCCATGTGGCAGGGCAAGACCGAAGACAAGGAACATCACAGCGACCACTTGAAATGCAATGTGCACTGGTGAGATCTCTCCCTCATCTGGGAGAGAGGAAAGAGCACAAAGAGACTGCCGCTGCACATAAACACAGGAAAATAGGTCTTAGAAGGAGGCAGAATACAAAGTGATCTAATGGTACATTAGCCTTAAACCAGAGAGAGCGGTGTAGTTCGGAATGCCTTCGAACAAGAATGTTATATATATATTCCTCAGGTCATGTTATTTCTTTTAAATATTAATCAGAAAAATTGGAAAGCTTTATTATAAAGATGACAAATGCTACTGTGCCTCAAGGAAAGGTTGTGCACAGGATGTGCAAACTCATACTTATTTGATTCAACATGGTGACTGTGGGCTGCACTTTTAATGAGGGAAATAAAACATCCTCTTAATTGGCTATAAAAGGATGTGCACCACAGACTTACTGAAACATTAGGCTGCATAGTTAGGACCTACTTTGTAACAATGCCTCATTTTTATTAATATTATTTTTATTGGTTGTGAAATCTATGAGTTTATCTATATTATAGGAACAAAAGACTTTTTTTTCTTTTTTTTTAAGGGAGAAAGAAGGAAAGAAAGGATATTCTACACAGGGTAAATTGAAAACATCAGTGTACCCTACAGAGTAATAGCACTTTATCATGATTTATACATGGGAACGTAACTGTTGCCAAAAAACATAGGTGACCTCTCTCTACCCTATATTAATAATTACAGTATGGAGATGGAAGCATGATATGCAGGACACTCCTCTCTGCTACATAAAAAAGGGGGGCCTACTTAAGATACGTAAAAAGGAGGCGAATCTGACTGGTAAGTGTTGACAGGCATCACATCTCATGCAATGAAAAACACATTATTGGAATTTACCCAAAACTCAGGTTTTATTCCAACTGTTCATACTTTTTTTTTTTTTTTTTAAATTAAGGAAGAACACACTCTGAGCACCCTTTCTGCTCGGTCAGGCTCTAGTGAACGCAGACCACCTCTCTGAACGCTGATGTGAAATACAAACCATGGGAAGGGGCTGACAGTGGCAGAGCCGAACGCTCGGTGACAACGCCTGAATCCCAGGCAGAGGGGTTTGGGGTCACTTGAGGGGATTTTTGTGTTTCTTAAGAGGTCCCTCCAAACACCTACCCCCTCACCCATCAGGTGAAGGCCGTTTGCCCTACGTTAGTTTCATCATTATATTAAGGAGAAAGTTTGTTACAAAAATCACAGAAAATGAAAAGGTGCGTCTTTTATGTGTGCGCCACTTTTTTTCCCCAGCATCTTCCCCTCCCTCACCCTCAAAAAGATTAAACTCATCCCTTAAAGGCCCATCCTAAGTTTTCCTTGGAAATGACTACGGTTATGACACCCGAAGAGGGGGGAGATCCCTCGCAGGAGGCTCACCAGCTCGCTGCCAACGCAGAGATTGCTGCGGCTGCTGCAGCCTCCCCACGCGGGTCCGGACAGCCCCGTTTCCCAAGACATCAGCAATTTAATAAATAAAGCAGAAAGCACTCTCTAGGATCGAGAGTGCAGAAGAAAATCCAAACCACGTCAGCAAGGAATTCTTTGGTTTACAAATTTATGTTGAAACCTGTTAGTGATTGTGTTCATAATAGTTTTTATAAAGCACCGTAGGTTACAATTTTAAACTTGACATATGATGGAGCTTCCTGGATTACATATCCCTGCTACTTTTTTTTTCCCCAGAAGACAAGGCAGGAAGAATTCTTCTTCCAACCTCCACAGCTTATTTTCCAGATTTTCATATCCTTAGGCTTATTAAATGCCGATCCAGAAAGAGCACGCCATCACTCTGTGTGCTAACTCAGGGCTCCTTTCTTTGTGCACCTCCGGGCAGGCAACAGCAGTTCAGGACAAAACACGGGTGAGGAACAGCACTAAATCCAGCTGCACCAGGGAGGGTTGGCTGGAGCAGAGACATAATTTTTCTCCTAAATGCCAGGGTTAAACTCACCCTCTTTAGGGCTGAGACCTCTCAAGGGACTGGTCAGGAGAAATCTGACACCCAAAATACTTAGAGTCTTGATTTTATATCAAACCTAATGGCAGGCATCCTGTAGCATCTTTATATCAGGTAAGATGAAGCAGAAATAGACTGCATTGATTTAAATCACCCATTCTGTATTTTTCTTAGGTGATTTTTGTTTCTCACTGAACCTTTCAGGCCCTGGAAAACGTAAAACTAAAGCAGGAAGCATGGGTTTAAATTATGTCAGACAAGATCAGACAGTGCCTGGAGCAGACAGGCTCTCTGCAGGTCCTTGCTGTAGTGCTGCTCGGGCAGCCTTCTGGGAGAGGAGGAGGAACTGGGGAGCAGCGAGCAGAGCTGAAAAAACACGTTAGGAAAATAACACAGCTCCCTGTGCTAGAGTTCACCACTGCAGCCTGCTGCAATGCACCTGGTGGGCATCCGATCGGTGCTTTTTTAATGCAAATTAACCAAAATTTGCACTATTGTTTTGTTCTTTGCAGCCTCATGGAATGGTAGGACCACTAACACTTGAAAAATAACTGTGAGTGTTGTGGAAAATACAGGGAGTAGTTTCTTAAGATGACCTCCGGCTTCTCCAAAAAATTTAAATTACCAGTTCTGTGTTGTAATGCAGATTCCAGAAATACTACGGGATTAGGTATTTCGAATTAGGGAGAGTATTTTTGAATGCCCAGTTCTAGCAGCAGTTATTTTGATACTAGCTCGTTGCTAAAACCAACACTCAAGTCCACTTTATCCTATTTCCAGCAATTATAGCTACTTCAAATAGGGAATTTTAATTCAAGAAGTATAATAAATGTCATTCCTGTAACACGTACATTACTGTAATCTAACGTGAGTAAGAAGTCACTTGAGATGGAGAGACGCAACAGCCCCTTTAGGGCTAGTGCCATAGCAGAGGCAACAAAAGGGAAACCCTCGTTAATCCATTGGAAATATCATGTTAATAAATGAAAATGAGATAATGACTTTTGTGGCTAGCTGAATCTTGTCTAAAGCCTCTTATGAGCTTCATGTGTCTCAATTAGGGAATACGTTACAAGGTGAAAAAAAATCAGCTGCGGGCTGAACACAATAAAAAACAAAGTTAAATAAGGAAATGTACTTGCTATTATTATTATTGCAACCTTCCTGCCTGACCTAGAAGTTTCTTATTGTACAGATCCACCCCAGGCTCCCATTATAGCTTTTAATTGGTATTTCAGTAGCTGCTCCCGCAACGAAAAACATGACTGAGATTTGCTTTGCTCTTTTGTATTGAAGGTCACTGAGTCAAAGTCCATTTACCCTGTCTGATTCCACATCACACATGTTCACGCAGATAAACCGTTGTGTTTCAACACCAACGGCAAAGTGGCAACCATCCTCACGCATTACGATGCCAGCGCCGACCACGCTGGGAAAAGCAAACAGCAGGAGCAGGCTGAGCTTCCCGCTGGGCAGGGTGAGCACGAAGCCTCCCAGAGTTTTGATCTTTGGGCAGGGAAGGAGGAATCTGGCTGCAGCAAACCACTGCTTACAGATTTGATGGTATTTGCGCTCCGTGGTGCATAATTATAACACAAGTAAACACACCTCACAATTTCAGTTTTCTGAAGTTTTGGTGGAAGCAAACTTTTAACTCAAAACCAGAGTTGCTGTTTCAGGAAGTGAAGAGCCATCCAAAAGGTGTTACATATGAACCCTTCATTAGCTTATACACTCCTAGTGTGTCATCCGTGTTGTCCTTTTACAGTAGACACACTTATTTTCAACAAACCCTACACTTAATCAAGATTGTCAGCAAAGCAATTAAATAATTCTACACCCTCATTATCTGGTGTTTACCATTCAAAAATGAGAGATTTATATGGAAAAAAAAGAAAAAAAAACAATGGGCAGAAATCATCATCAAGTGCTTGAATCTTTTTCAAACACTTTGTCTAAATATCACCTCTCCAAAATATGAGGTTAATTTTTTCACTATTTCTGTTGTTTGTTCTTTTTGTTGTTCATTTGTTTGGTTTTTTTTTTTTTTTAAACACAAGATGGTAACTCTTTAGGAGTTCAGTTATTATAAGTTCATTTGGTATTCATGGAAATAGCAGTAATTATAATGAATCCATTTGATAGTCATGCAAATGTCACATGTGCTTCGGTGGCAGTGCCGTTGTCACTCAGCACTCATTTGGCTGCGCTCTGCGCCGGTGGTGGACATCCCAGCTCCAGTCCTTCCCACGGGCAGGGTGCTGGGACCAGGGGCAGCACAGACACGTCGTGCTCCCGCTTCGGCCCACCTTTTCTTGCTTAAGAAAAAGAACGTTTAGCTTAATATGATTAAATAAAAAATATGATTTCTCTCTCAGAAGAGTTTTGTAGTTTGTGTGTAAACTGCTTCATTTCCTTTCTGCTCCTCAGCCCTGTGCAATTCTGAAGATGTGCAAAAGTTACTACAGAAGAAGAATTTATAACTTAACGTATTTGTTTCGTGTTCCGCTGCTCTTTTTTTTCCAGCCACACTACTTCAGTGGGATAGTTTGCTTCTGAAATCACTACAACTGCCAGGATTTCAGGAATAACTTTGCATCCGAAGGGCCATTTTCTGTGTGCCTGGCCTGTGACACTGCTGTTGCGAAGAGTTCAGGGTTTTGAGCAGACCCTGAATTCCCCATTCACCTTCAAATGGAAGCACCCAAAGTCATCAGAATTTTTCATATTTTTGCGCAAGACTTATAAATGGGGATGATCCAAAGGCCCCGGGGGAGCGAGGTGCTCGGGTCAATGGGATTTATTTCCTTGAACCATTCTGGCCCCTCTCAAAGCCTTCACTCTTTAACCACGCCAGCGACCGACCACAAGCTTCAGGTGGCGTGATGTCGTGGGAGCCATCACGATTACTTAAAACACAAAATGAGCATGGCTAAGGTCAAAAGTTTTTCAAAAAGTTTAATATATACATCCCCAGAGGAGCCAGCTCTATTCACCTTAATCCTGAATCAACACCGCCTGTGTAAGTACAGGCTTGCCGCAGCCTGCGCATCATCCTTCAGGGGCCCACTCCTGCGCTTAAAGTTGGATGCGGGAGCCTTGATGGATTTGGGCTGCAATGCATATTGCCAGGGAAAGAACCCTGGCTCTGCTTTTTGAGTCGTTGCAAAACATCGTTAAGGCTTTACTTCCTACCAGCCTCTCACCTCCCACAGGCACCGGCCTCTCCGGCTCCTGCGCGGGCACCGAGAGCCCCTGCCAGGCGTCCGAGAAGGCTTCTCCCCGTGAAGCCATGCATTGCCACAATCTTGGCACATGGGAGCAAGCAAAAGGAGGAAGGAGCAGAGGAGGATTCGTGTCTCTTTATGTAAACCAATTGTTCTAAAAAACAATTGATGTGCACACAAAACCAGGAAAAAAAAAAAACAACATTGCCATTGCTGTTAAATTTTCCTTGGACAGATGAACAGAGAGGGTAAAAAGATGAGCAGTTCTTGTTTCTCATCTTTCTGATGAGAAGCTCTTATTTCTCGCATGGAGAGGGTCAGCCGCCTTCATCAAACCAGATGCCATCCTTTGCTAGGTGGCACCACTGGTGGTGCCATTATTTCTGCATGCAGGCACTAAGAGCTATTTTGTGCTTGTTTCCTCCAACAGAAGTAAATCACAGCGTGGGAAGCATGTTCAACGTGAGTGATGCTCATTCTGGCCATTGCTGCTCTTCAATTCACGTACAAAGGGATCGTGCAAGATATTTGCTGGACTTAGCAAGGTTTTTGTTCGCATTTGTCTTCTGGTCATTTACAATGCAAATGCTTCCACTCCATAGCACAAGGGATGGGGAGGCATATCCCTGCTCCACACACAAGAAGTAAATGTAACTCGGGTTGTCTGATTGAGGAAGCCCGATGCAGCACTCGAGAGCTTTTCCTGCTTTTGGCATCTGCACAAATGCAGCTTAAAGCTGGACTCCATGGGCAGTTTATTGACCTATCAAGAAAATGTGCAGGCCAGCCGCAGAGATATCCTAACACAAGTATAAATCTGATGATTTATTGTTTAGCTGACAGCTCTGAACTGAGTCTTGCAGCTCGTGCCCAGGAAAGGCTCAAAGGCTGGCTGGGGGTTGCTGGGACGGAGCTTGGGTAAACAGCAGGGCTCAGCTGTGCAGCGAGAGCTTGCTGTGGTCTGCTCCTCCACCTGCACACTCGTGAAGATCTTGCAAAGAGAAGATGCAGTGGAGTGCCTTTTTGCCATCAAACCTTTCTTATTCTGGAGCTGGTTCATCACGAATGCTTTGATTACCTTCCATGGGTGCCTTACCCTACCCAGAAGGCAAAAGTTTACTTAGAATAGGCCTTGCTCTTTTGTTTTTCAGTCTTCCTTTTTGAGGCTGCACCCACAAGTACAGGGATGAAGTGCCAAATCCTTGCTGCATAGATATTTCTCAAGCAAACAAAACTTCACCCCACACACTATGGCAGATGAGCAACCTAACGGCTGAGCCCCGTGCATGCAGCAGGGACCTGTGGCTCAAGAGCATTTGTGGATAAATCACTCGAGAATTGAGATTTCTCCCTACCCCAAACCTACTCATGGTTCTTTGGTAAAGTAACTGAGTTGCACAACAGGCTCAAAAACTTCATAAACCCAGTTATTTCAGCAAGGTGAAAAACGAAGAAAGATGCTCTTTCTGATTGCATTGTGGTGCTACTCCCCGTCCCCAACATAGAGCTCGGATAAAAGTCTAGAAGTTGATGTTGTCTCAGCTGAAAGATTGAGATCAATTGCAGTTCAATCCAGGAAAACACGCAGATTCAGCATTCCTCTACCCAAACACGTGCCCTCCTTGGATTTTAGATTTAGCTTCTCCTCAAAACATTTAAAAATGCATTAATTGACTGCTTGCTTATACTCTGAAAGCAAGATCAGACCAAATATCAATACAGGAAGACGTGTCTTGAAATACGCACGTTGCGCATCTACACAAAAGCATCCTTTTGTATTGCTCTGCTGCTCACAGTAAGTGCACGGTAACAATTTGCATTGAACTCACAAGGCTTTTCTGCACAAGTCAATTCAGATCAATAGAAAAAGGCTTTTACAAAGAAAACAAGTGTTGTGGAGAAAATAGTTCAGGCAGTGGGAACATTTCACAGTTGGGGTTGGCAAATCAACATACTTTTATCTGTAGGAAAAAAAAAAAAGGCATGGCAGATTTAAATTGCGTACCAATTTCCATCACGTTTGGCGGTTAGAGTCGCATGGCACTTGATTAGGCAGGTCACAACACCCCGTGCAGCAGGATGAGTCACTGGCGCACAGCATCAGTCACACACACAGCTCATAACCGGGAAAAAATACATGTATAGGAAGCAGGTACAGCAGCTCCCAGCACCTGACATCAGTTTAGAAGTCTAGGATGAAATCCCATTGACCTGAACTTTAAAGGGAGAGCTGAGTAGCCTTGCAGTGAATTTGGTATTATCTTTATAAACCGAGTACTCCATCTGTTTTGGTGGTTATGTAATGATGCAGTATAAAAAGGTTCAAAACTGACTCAGTGCTTGAATTGTGAGGGTGAATTATGGACTGAAAGAGTTCTCACTTTTTTCCTGAATTGCAGCTATTAATGACTCATTCCTGAAGGCAACAGGGAAAGATGCAGAAAAATGAGAAGCAGGTTAAAAAAGAAATATGGTTTTATTGACACAACAGCTTCATGCTCTGGGAAGATACTGGAGTTATTCCAGCTTAAATCTACTCCATTTTACGTTACCATAAGTAACTTGAAGTAGCTGAAGTAATAGTCTAATAGAACTTAACAGAAACAATATTGTCAAAATTAACAAAAAGGAACAAAAAAGTGACAGGGAACTATCAAAGCAGGCAGCTTTGATAAGAAAGGCATCCGAGCAGTTAGATGGAAGACTTGCGACTTGCACTGCCCCTTGGTCTTGGCCCTACAAATAGGGTTAGCACAGCGTGTTAGAGCACTGTTTTGTGCAAGATTTTAATATTTCCTGTTTGTGGTCAGACAACAAATCCCAAAAGAGCTTCCCCATAGTATTTTAGGGTCATCACTCCTAATCAAACCCATGAAGAGCAGAAGTATGCACAAATCGAGCAAACCAACAAATGGATGTGAACAACTTCAAGCCTTGAGAAGCATTTGCTTCTTTCCCATTAGGTAAAAGTGTTATTTTAAGGTTCCAGCCGAGTCTTATTCTAGCCACATTAATTTGCCAACTGCTTGCAACAAGGTAAAAAAACCCACCCTGAACAAACGCAGTTTAGTAAGTGGATTTGAATAATGCTAAGAAAATGTGAGTGGCTTTATGCTGTGCTCATATGATCTGATGGAAAAAGTGACTTTTTAGAGCAGAGAGGAGACAGTTGTGCTCGCCCGTTCTGGCTCACATCGCATCAACAGTGTCACTGAGCATGAGGCAACACTGGTATTTCTATTTTTGTGCATAAAGTTCAGTACACATTAGATAAGAGAACACGCATGCTGCTTCCTTTGCTAAAAAAAAATTTGTGTACTGCCTCCATTTTTCTCCATAAATTAGGATACTAGTAGAGTTTTACAAGTGGAGTAATTTGCAGGCAAGAGTATTTGTGGATCAACAATAAAATTAGTAAGATCTCTGCTACATAATTCCTTGTAGGTCATAGCATGCAGACACGCATTCCCTTTGCTCAACGGTATTTCAGGACTGATACACTTTCCTCCTTCATCTGTTTAGACGAGCTTTGTAAGCCCAGACCCTTGCACGTGTTTAGCTTGCAGCAGTTTGACTTCACACTACTGTTCTCTCTAGCAGAATTCTTCAGTATTGGGAATCTTTATTATAAGAATCCCCTTGTAAATATTAAAGGGTGGTGGTTGTTCTCCCCCTGCCCCCTCCAATTTTATTCTGCTTTCCACCTGACCCCATGAATTTGGGGGATTTTTTTCCCCCCGGTTGGGAAACAAACTGAAAATGGCCTCTGGGAATGATGCAGCTGTGCCAGGCAGCAGAGGATGCAGTTTATAAGCCAAGATAATTCCTTCAGGTACAGCTCTGGCCTTTCCTGGTGTCACTTGGGCAGCCCATCTAGACAAGCAAGGTACCACCTACCAGCTGCCTCACAGCACTGCCTGCACACTCATCCCTTCCTTGCATGCCTTAAGATTAATTATTTGGCCTTTAACTACATAAGCAGTCAAGATGCGGGTTATGGTAGGAAAGGATGGAGCTGATTTCTGCCCCCCACCCCCAGCTCCATTAACGTCTCCCTATTTTTCAGGACAGTTAGATGGCAATGCAAGCTGCCTCTTTTTTCATCCTGGGTCAGCAATTTAACAGTTTCTTTCACCCTGTTTGAATCAAACATATCTATATTCTTATTTCAGCTACTTTTTTCTTTATGCTTATTTTATGAACACACATTCTGGGATTCTGAGTAAATTTAAAGAGTTTATCTATAGTTCATCTACTCTGAAATTCCTCTTCAGCATCTTGAAATCTTCAAATCATATCATCTTTTAAACAGCTTGTTTCTCCCCCAAGTGAGTACATTTCCAGGTTTCCCAGGCTTTCTGCACGTAGCAGCTTCACAAGTACTTCTATCATCCCTGCTGTCCTCTGCCCTTTCCAATCCCCAGGATGTCCATTTGATGCTGCGGTGTCCTACCTCGGGCAGGGCAGTCTACAGAGGTCCAGGTAAGTACTTTACAATATGCCAGATTAAACTCTCATATCTTCACAGTTCATACTTCCATGTAGGGTTTAGCTTCTGCTTTGCATTAGTACTACAACTCTTTCTTGCTCAGAGTTCTGCAAACCATATCCGTTCGACATATATCCTCACATTTCAGAGGAGGATTTAAAAATCTACTGTTTGTCTCAAGAGGAGGTGATGGACCATTCTCTTCCATGCTTTCCCAATCTCGTACAGAAGTTCTCTGCAGATTTAATCCATCATCTCCACTTTATTCACCTCACTGTATACCACCTTTACTCAAGTTTTTCCAGAACATATGCATAGAACTAGAGTTTAACCTCAGTATTAGCTGCAGATTGGTACTGCCTCCCGTTACACTTCACTTTTCTCCCCCTTACAGCAGCAATACTCCAGCCCACACCCCAGCTGCCCAAGCAATCCTTTCTCTGTTCAGACCAGCGCCGTGAGCCCAAAAAGGACAGAATTAAGGCCAACGCTGTCACCCATGCCTGCTTTCCACATTATCTCCCTAAAAAAATTCCCCCGATTTGTCAGACAGGATTTACCCTTTATGAAACCATGCTGACTAGTTTATTTCTCCAGATGTTTTGTGATCTCATCCTTTATTAATGTTTCTAGAGTTTTGCCTAGCACCAAGGTCAGATGTACTGGTCTATTATATCCCGGCTGTTTTTCCTAGTCCTTTTTTCCCTGCCTCCGCTCCAAACTGGGATTGTATTTGCTTCTCTTTAGTCCCTTGGTGTCTTCCTTGTCTCAAAGGAGCTAAGATAAAATCTTCACTTATTGAACCAGTAATCTCCTCAGTGATCTTGTTAAAGATTCCCCAAGTACATAACTCCTACTACCTTGGAGCTTCCAGGGATTTTAACTTATACAAGATTTATTCTAGTATAAAATTATCATATCCCAGAAACTTTGCTTCCATTCAACCTTGTGAACGCTGAGTAGAACGATATGTTTAGGCAGAGATTTTCAAAGTCACCTTGGGGATCTGGGTGCTCAGTTCCCATTGCAATTAACGGGACAGGCACTTCCAAACCTCCTAAACAGTTTTGAAACAGTAACCTAAATGTTAGCTATTAAAATTATATATAACTGATATGAAGTGTGTGGCCTTCAATTTGTAAATACATTCTGGTTAAGTATTTAATTCTTTATTAGTAATATTTATTTTCGGTTCAGATAATTCAATAGAGCAATCAATGAGGTGGAGGTTTTTCTTTGTTTGGTTTTTTTTTTTTAATTATTTTTAGGCTGCTTGCAGCCCTGAACTCCATCAGGACACATCTGGAAGGCCTCAGCTTTGGTGAGCATCCTCCATTTTTACTGTGCATGTGAAAACAGAATTTCACTTCCCAGCAGCCATCCGTGCTTCTGGGGTGGGAACACAACAGGGCATATTCAGTGCAGCCAGAAGCCTCTCCCCTGTCCTAGATGTTGTCTCCAGCACCAGACACTCAGCTCTTCAGGGCACTTTTCATCTCTCCCTGTGTGCACACATAGTGCCAATTCTAGAAAGCACTTGGGTTTTGCTGGGATCTCCATGTGGAAGCAGAGCACAAATAGTAAAGAGCTTTTAACGCCAAGTCCTGCATTTTTGTAAGCTTTACAAAGGACTGTTGGTTGACTCATCATCCTAACCACCTTCCTTCAGTATTCATCTCTATGTTAATGAATTCCACTCATTTCTACATCACCCCCAATAATATTTTCCATAGTTTTCCAGTCAATCTGCACTGACTGTATCATTGCTCACCCATGCTTTTTGAGCTGAGAACCAGCTTACTGCAAAGCACTTGCTTTGGTTTGGTCCCTGATGAAGCCCGAGAAGCTGGAAGTGGCAGAGGACAAGATGTCCAACCCACTTCCCGAGCACAGCAAATCCTGCACCCACAGTCCCCACTCTGCCATCTCACTCATGCTGGGTAAAATTCAAGAATCTCGTTACCCCTCCAAAACACAAAAAAACTCCATCATCAAGTATTCTCCGTATAAGTCTGTACTTCCAGGACTTGCTCCTTTTGGAGCTTTCTGCCATTCTTCTGTGCAGCTTTTCCACTCGATCAGATTTTTCTTTTCTTACCACCACCTTATACAGAGGAGTGATGAAGTAGGATCAGAAGGGAGATGACCAAGGTGAGCAGCACCAGAGTAGGTCTCACCATTGACTCCCAACACAAGTGGGGGATATCATCCTCCTGCAGGCACCCGTGATGCTGTCCTCTGCACCCAGGCACCCTTTCCAGCCTGGGAACCCAGAGGCATCACCAGGGGAGTACCTCACTTCCTCAAAAACCCTCACACCCAGATGCTCACCCAAGTTACAGCTCCTGTAGTTCCCACCAGAACCAGTGAAAGAGCTTCACTTGCTCTGCTACCTTACATTCAAGTTGCATACAAGATATGCTGGGGAAGGAACAAATTAAGATTCCAAAGGCTTGCGGCTTGAGTCTGGATTTTACCTTAAGAATATTAGGCTCCAATCATCACTAGTTATTTCAACTTGTTGAAAAAGAAAAGAAAAAAAAAAAAATCTCTAAAAGCCATTATTTTACTGGAGGTCTGAGTTGTTTGTTACAATACTTTCTCTCTCCATGACACTGACTCAGAGTTTAGAGGCTGCAGGATATTAATATTAACAATGTAAATAACAGACAATTCTTCAGAGGGCAAAGGAACTTGTCTCCAATTTTCAAAGGATATGCTTTACTTAAAACTAAGGCTAATTAGCTGTGATCTTCGTATAAGCAACAAAAAATTGCATTTGATTTTACATTTTTAAATAGCAGAAAAGAATTTCCCATTTATCCAAAACAGACTTTTAGGATCATTACCAAGTTCTCAAGTGTGTACAAATTACTGTGCCCAAGATTATTTTCCTCATACAGGGTATTTAGAGAGAGTTTGTTGCTTGCAACACATCCTAAGCACTTATCTAACCATCACAGGGAATTTCCTTCTCAGCAACGTATTGCTTCAGTCCTGGTTTGTAGATACCTACTGCTTTCTTGTTTTTCTACAGATTGTTTTGTGTATTTGTTATAAGAAACGCTGATGTATATATGTTATACGCAATGTTTTCTAGAACAAAGTGGAAAGCATCTCACTACAATGAGTATAAGAGTGTCTACTAGTTTAAAAACAGCTTGCCCCATGGAAAAAAAAAAAACAACCTGGTGGTATGTTGAAAATACATTTCTGGAAAAGGTGCAACTTGAAAGCAAGGCAGTGAGGAAGACTAAGCTAATGTTCAGTGCATAATGCATGCGGTCTTCCAGCACAGAATTTAGCATATGCATAACAAAGTTAACTTTACATCCATTGCACAGAATTTTTTTTTACATGCTAAACACCCTTTCTGCAGCTAGTCCCTTCTGCTTCCATCCAGCACCACATTAGCATTTCTGCTGTTAGCGGGGTGGCTAAGCCTTCTTAGACTCATTAAAAGTTCACTTTTTCCACTTTATTAATTACTTTACTTCACCTGAAGTGCGGAGAAAGACTGATCTCATGACTTTTTAGTACCTCAGCTAAGACATTACCAGGTTTATAGCCTCACTAAGCCAGAAGGTTCCTGCAGCTCTGGTTACAGAGTTCATACACTATCAAATCCATTTCATGTTTTATATGCTTTGGAGATATTCTTTCCTTCCTCAACGACTGTTGCTGCAATTACACAAATGATCTGCTCCACTGTCACTTCCAGTCAAAGGTGTCATCTAAAATTAAAAATTCATGTAAAAACTAGAGATGTTACTTTTTAAGCAGACAGTTCAGACCTGATCTGGTTTCACAACGTTTGGTTTAACTTCTCGCGTGCCTGGCTCCTGTGCGCGGGGAGGAGCTGAGCCACGGGTGCACGGGGCTGCCCGTCCCTTTGGCTCACAGCACTTTATCAGCAGCAATATAATTTTGTTGTTTAAATTAGGGCCTCAAATTCACTAAGATTTAAATGAAGTACATTTTATTAACACACTGACATGAGCTGTAACCCTACCAAGTCCTGCTCCGCACCACCGATGTTCATGGCAAACCCCTGCTCTCCTCCACCACCACCACAGAGGACTTTGGAGAAGGAGCTCCTGCACCACATGGACATGGGCAAGGAACCTGCTCCTTGTTGTGATTTGTGTTGCATGAGGTTGGGGCTGATGCACCCAAGCATGACAGTGCTACAAAGAGCACGGTGCCTGGGAGCCACCTGCTGAATCTGTACCTGCTTGGATCACAGCTAAGAAATAAGCCTAAGGTGGAAAGCACCACACTTGGCTTCCCTTGCCCTTTCCAGGATTGCTGAAGGTACTGGCACAACTCAGCATCAGTGCAGACTCTGGTGTGGTTCAGAAATCAGTGTGGAAATTATTCAAGACCACACAATCACTTGTAAAGCTCCACATGGGAGGGGCGGGGAGAGGATGGGGAGGGAAAAGAAAAAAGGAAGAAGCAGAACAACCTTGAGCAATGCTTACCCAGCCATACTTCTCAAGGTCAGAGGAGATTTTCTGGCTGCACAACTCCTACTAAAGCTGGAAATATGGGTTTTTTTGTGAAACCCACTAAGTAATACTTTTAAACCAAAAACAGTCCAAGTAACTTATCATATCATCTCAAATAATTATTTTCATGGCCATAATAAGTGTAATTACATAGAAGTAGTTATTTGGCTATTGCCATCTGTTTAAAGTACAAGATGAGGAGGGAAGACCACTAGCCAATATTTGTGCATAAGAAAAAGTTCTCTGTTTACTCTATGTCCTACCACTGTCTCATCAAATTCATCAGAATGAAAATAGTGTGCCTTTTCTTTCGAGACAGACTTAACAATTTGAGCTGAATTCTGAAACTGGATGTGCCCATTGACCCATTACTAGTGTGGGTGTTTTCATACCCAACCAGTTAATTGCCCATAAAGATTCATAATGTAACATGACGTGAAGAACCACCAGATGTGACTCGTTAAAGTCTTATGCACAAAGCTAGGAAATCAGGAAAGGCTTGTTTTTCCAGATCAAGACAGCATTTCAAGCTTAAATAAATGCTCTGTACCAACTCTTCATTTTTTCTTGCCTTTTTCTAAGCAAGATTGTCAGGAGAGAAGAAAAAAAAAAAAGAAAAAAAAAAGAGACATTTAGAAAAGAACAAACAAATCTTATGCAGAGATTCGAAGAAGTGCTGAAATAACACTATAGCTCTTCTTGAATGCAATGATATTAGGACAGATATTAGGCTGCATCTGACTTACTCACAGGTGCTGTATATTGCTCCTGGAAGAATTAAGCCTAAGGAAAGACTCCTGTGAGCTGTGAAAGCAGTCTTACAGCAGCATGTGTTCTGTATTATTTTCCCATACAGGCTGCTGCCTCTTCAGTGGGGGCACATGGTTAGCTGAGAGACTGCAAGCAATGCTTGGTGGAACAAGATATTAAAGCTTTAGCTGGCTGATTTTATACTCTAAGAGGCAACTGGCTATGTAAGGTCATACTTGTCTAGGCAACAAGGTGGCTTCTTCCTCCCATAGATTTCAGTGATAAGAGTGGTGCAGGACCTCATCTGATCTCACCAACGTGCACTCAGTTTAAGGGTCTGCAGAAATAAACAAAGCTCGCACAAATATATAGGAACAGAATATTGAAAATGTGGCATAAGTGTAATTTGGAAAAAGCCACAAAACAAATGAAAAATCATCACGGTTACCCTTTATTTAGATGCCTAAGTTCAACAGAACATTTTAAGTTGCTCAGGAAACTGGAGGCTCATGCTAGACTTCCATGCTGTAATGCACACCGAAAGGGCAGTGGACTAGGAAACTACTATTTTATGCATCATTTCTTTCATGTGGCATTGCTTCTAACACTAAACTCTGAAGTTTGTACTCAACACAAAAATTGAATTAAAGTCCAGGCCAGTTATTGAACTGTTCATATTGGATACAGCTGTAACAATTTGATTGTTCCTGCACCACAGCCTAAACCTCCTTTAAATGCAAGGTAGAGTAGAGAAGGGAAACAAGATTTTAAGTGATATCTGAATGTATCCGTTTCACTTGGGAAGCATTTTATCCTCGGCATCATTCCAGTCAGAAGCTCCTATGATTTTTGTGGTGATGCAACAAGAACTGATAAAAGTACGTAGCAGTGGCAAATCCTGAGTATTTGGAATATTTCTCAGAAGGGAGAGAATCTCACGGCTAAAAGAAGAGTAGCTGTATGTGCTGCCCAAGGCCTCCATCTACCACCATCAATATCACCCAATACATTGATAGTCACCCTGTACTCTCACTGCCAGGGAGCACTGCTGTATTATTCACCCGTCCAAAGTAGTTTTAGCGATAGGTATTAAATTAATCTTTATAATGCTCCACAATATAAAAATCCACGCAGTCAGCAATGTAGAAAATACAAACATCCTTCCCTGGCCAAGCAGCAGATACCAAATTACAGTCAAGATCTGTTGCACACTGCATGCTCTGACACAAGTTACTCGCAGTTGTCTCACTTTGGAGTAAAGCAGCCAGAAAATTTTCAGTCTCATAATTACAGTTCTTGCTTCTGGAAGGGATCAGACCAGCTATGTATCTCAATGCACACCCCATGAAATAAGAGTATCTTTCCATTATGGGTTTCCTCTGGTAATTCATAAGAGCCCATAAAACTGCAGACAAACCATAAAATAACCTTCTCATTGGCTGGGCGAAGGAATTAGCGAGAGTGGAGAACATGCAATGCAGAAATTTTCTTAACTTGTCTTTAACACTTTTATGTATTCAGATCTTTTGTAAGAATGGGACTGTACTTTTTATAAGGCCACAGAGAAAAGTAAGAATTATACGTATGTATAAATCATGAAGCACTATTAAGATACAGTGAGGGTCTATTAAAAAAAATGAATTTTACTCCAGTTTAGAAATTGCTTTTCTTGAAGCAAACACATTTTTTACCCAAGATCAGAAACATAGTTTATAACACAACTCAGGAGTTCTACCATCAATTTTTGTGCTTTAAACATAGCATGCAATGCCACCTAAAATAGCATGTCTTCTGACAGATTGAACATTTTTCTTATAGTTTCAGGTGACGTGCATTCAGCTTCATTAGTCTACATCCGAGCATTGTTTGTTTTCATAGTCAGCATGAAAGAAAAGCAACAACAGTTTACAACCTTTTCATTAACATGGCTTTAGCAAGATTTTCTAAAAACTAATAATTAATCACACCAGAGCTTTGAGATCATTAAAAGAAGTGTTATCACCCCTCCGAAAGCACACCTTTATCCAAATGATGATGTAATTAAAACAAAAAAATCTGGCATCCGACATGACTGATCTGCTATTGACTCACCGGATCACTTACAGCCTGCGGTGCTTTACAAAGCAGGTCTGGTGAACAGGACACACAGTTCATAGAGGACGTGTGAAAAGGTCACTGGCACTCACCTGGAAAGAAGATGTCAAGTAGAGAGCAGAAAAGTCCATTCAGAAGAAGCATATTTTCTTCCAAGTGGCAAAACGCTTCTCAGGACTCCCATCCTCCCGCTGCGGTGCCATTCTCTCCCCACCTGTATTTACCTCTCCCAGGGAGACCCAAAAGATTTCCTGCTCCCAGGGCCAAAACTCCTCCCTAACTCAAAGCAAACCACACCAGCACTAACAAACCCCTGCTGTCACCCTCCCTTTGGCTGGCAGAAAAGGATTGGCGTACTGCAGCTCCTGGTAGCCTGGCCAACAGAAGTCCAGCCTCCTCTCTAAGCTCCTCTTCAATTAGCTCCCATCTCTTAACGAGCCACAGGTTTGCCACCCAGACCTAGAAGTGAGCAGGGAAGGATCCATGCTGCTGTTCTTCTCCCAGCTGTGCAGTATACCTCCTCCAATGGGGAGTTACAGCAAACTCTGCATTTCAGTACTTTGATGGCTAGAAGATTACTTCTATTGCTCTTCAGAGTCTTTTGATGACTTCTCTTATGGCTTGTTCCCTAAGCAGGTTAATCTTAGCAGCTCTCTGACCTCAGCCAAAACCCACTGAAAGCGGCTGCCAGCGCATCCCTGTTAATGAAGCTCAGACCTGCCATTTTTAAGTTAGACCTAAAGCCCTGATCTTAGGTGGAAGATGTCTGCCTGGAGATTCTGACTGAAACCTGGAATCCAAAGCAAAACTTTAGGAGACATGAACTTTTATACCCAGCCATAGATAGAAGTTGCCAAAATTGATAGAAACCACAACCAGCAGGGTTAAATCCTCTCGTAGCCTGAAGAAACGTCAATAGTATGGGAAAATGGAAGAAAGCACAGACTCCCTTCACAGGAATGTCCTTGACAGGCTATAGGAAGCTCATGTCTCTGATTTAGACACCTAGGTTAGATGCCTGAAGTTGAATAACCACCTCACTTTTCATTGTTAATCCTTGATAATTTATGTTAGACAAGTTCACTAAATTCTCAAAGCCAAGGAGCCTGACAAATGTCTGCTTTCCATATCCGAGTCCCAACGAGCATTGTGCTACCTGAGCCTTGGCACTTAACAACTGCTGGTTTCAACTGGCTCTTCCACGATCTTAAAGGTATACTTTCCTCCCTTCCTCACAATGCCAGCAACTAACAGTGGATATTAATAGAATCCAGCATTGGATACAGGGATATAACAGAGTAAGCTCTAAATAAAAAGTTTCCAGTAGATTTCTTACATTGAGACCTTGGCTTTTACAGTCAGACTATTGGCAGTGTCTAGCTGGCTGGAAACTACTCTGGTTGTCCTCATCCATCGGATATCACAAGTTGTTTATTGAGATTGTATTCACGCCTGCAAAAATCTTGAGCTGCAGCAATACAGATAAATATTTGGGCAGTTAGAGATTTCTGTTCTATGGAGTATTTGCACCCATTTTTCTCCTGGGATGGGTATGACCTCAATCCCACCATAATCTACTGGCCATCCTTCAGGGCATGTTATTTCATTACAAAGTATTTACGGTTTTTTCCCCTGTGCTGTCCAGCTGAAGGCTCTGGTTACTCCTGTGTATTCTAGTTGCCTGGAGCAAAACATCACCTATGCCACACCAGGCACTGTTTGTAATGGAAACCAGTTATGCCCACAGACTTTTTACAGCTTCTCCGTGTTGGTGTCAATTTTACCAACCCCAAAGTGCATGGGTACCTCTTTCTGGTTATTAATGGTCAGGCTGAGGGTCTGCTCCTCTTCTGCTGCCACATGGCCCCTCGCACCCATCAATCATTTCTCTGGGCTGGTCCTCTTTGTCCACGCTACTCAGGTCTGTTAGTAAGTGATATAACCCGTTACAGTGCTGGCATGGTTTGAGTTCTGCTCCTTTCTTCCTTTCTCTTCCTTTCTCTCCCTTCCT